>NC_081366.1:40345077-40645077 GCF_030684315.1 Stegostoma tigrinum | reverse complement strand
TCTGAAAGTGGTGCCACACACATTTTAGGCAATGAATACATCCAACAAGAGAGAACCTAAGCGTCGGCACTTGACGTTCAATGGCATTACTATTGCTGAATCCTCACTATTAACATTTCTGGTGGTTACCATTGACTAGAAACAGTACTGGGCGAGCCATATAAATACTGTGGCTGTAAGAGCAGGTCAGAGGCTAGGAATCCTTGCAGCAAGTAACTCGCCTCATGACTGACTGAAGCCAACCAACTACAACAGTGTGATGGAATATTTTCCATTTGCCTAGATGACTGTAACTCCAACCACATTGAAGAAGCTCAGGACAAAGCATCCCACGTGATTTACATCACATCAACAAACATTCACTTCCCCCACCACCATACTCGCAGCAGCAGTTAGTACCATTTAAAAGATGCAATGCAGAAAATTTCCAAAGGTTGTATGACAGCACTTTGCAAACCCACAATTACCACCTGTAGACTCCACCACCTGTTCCCTTCCAAGCAACTTGCCATTGTGGCTTGGCATTAAGTGTTAAGTCAAAATCCTGGAACTCCGTTCCTGACAGTATTATGGGTGTACCTCCTCCAAATGGACTGCATTGATTCAAGAGACAGCTGACTTGCTGCCTGTAAAGCAACCAGGAATAAGCAGAAAATGCTGGCCCAGCAAGCAGTACCTACGTCCCGTGAATAGATTTTAAAAGTAATTTTGTGTTGCATCTTTGTTTAAATTTCTTCATTTAACTATTTATAACTGCTGCATTCTAATTGTTAGATGGAAACGGGCACAATAGTTGACGTGCATGCCTTTCCAACAGCCATACAGAAACTTGTCCTTTCCAACTGGTTCTGCCCAATTTCTAGGATATAATTAGATTTACTATCCTGGATTATATCCACTTTACAAATCTGAGTTGCACAGTGGAATATGTGTACAGAAGGTATCGACTGAAAACAACTGGCAGTTTTTTACATGGTATTTTCACAATTGAGATATTGGTTGCATCATGTGTCTGGATGTTTGGTTGGCATAAAGTTGCACTTGATTGCATAATAATTTAGAGGATGGAGCATTAATAATGCCAATGTTGCTTTTGCCATTACTTAGCTATTTGGGTGTTTTCTTCTCCCCCTCTAGGATTCTTATGAGCAATTGCAGCAATTTTTTTTACAGCATACTTTCTTGCAGTACTGATAAAATTATCATTGGGGGATCCTCTTATCTGACATTGTGATAAGTGGAGCACCAAAGGTGAATGCCAAGCAGGTAGACCTGAACAAGATGACTTGCCCATTATCTGTACTTGCGGAAAAAGATGAACAGAACAAAATTCTAGAATTTGTAGCACCCTTTTTCCTTTAATTATTTTCAGCCCTTCAGTGATAGGAGTGGAACAGTACACATGAGTGACATTAGTGTGCCTTTTGCAGTCATTTTGTAAAATTCCTAGTGTGGAAACAGGCCCTTCAACCCAATAAGTCCACACCTACCCTCACTGCATCCCATCCAGACCCATTCCCCCATAACCTACCTAATCTACACATCTCTGAACACTATATGGGTAATGTAGCATGGCCAATCCACCTACCTGCACACCTTTGAACTGAGAGAGGAAACCCAAGCAGACCACAGGGAGATAATAAAATGTGAGGCTGGATGAACACAGCAGGCCAAGCAGCATCTCAGGAGCATAAAAGCTGACGTTTCGGGCCTAGACCCTTCATCGGAGAGGGAACTGGAATAAATAGGGAGAGAGGGGGAGGCGGACCGAAGATGGAGAGTAAAGAAGATAGGCGGAGAGAGTATAGGTGGGGAGGTAGGGAGGGGATAGGTCAGTCCAGGGAAGACGGACAGGTCAAGGAGGTGGGATGAGGTTAGTAGGTAGATGGGGGTGCGGCTTGGGGTGGGAGGAAGGGATGGGTGAGAGGAAGAACCGGTTAGGGAGGCAGAGACAGGTTGGACTGGTTTTGGGATGCAGTGGGTGGGGGCGAAGAGCTGGGCTGGTTGTGTGGTGCAGTGGGGGGAGGGGATGAACTGGACTGGTTTAGGGATGTGGTTGGGGAAGGGGAGATTTTGAAACTGGTGAAATCCACATTGATAACATTAGGCTGCAGGGTTCCCAGGCGGAATATGAGTTGCTGTTCCTGCAACCTTCGGGTGGCATCATTGTGGCACTGCAGGAGGCCCATGATGGACATGTCATCTAAAGAATGGGAGGGGGAGTGGAAATGGTTTGCGACTGGGAGGTGCAGTTGTTTGTTGCGAACTGAGCGGAGGCGTTCTGCAAAGCGGTCTCCAAGCCTCCGCTTGGTTTCCCCAATGTAGAGGAAGCCACACCGGGTACAGTGGATGCAGTATACCACATTGGCAGATGTGCAGGTGAACCTCTGCTTAATGTGGAATGTCATCTTGGGGCCTGGGATAGGGGTGAGGGAGGAGGTGTGGGGGCAAGTGTAGCACTTCCTGTGGTTGCAGGGAAAAGTGCAGGGTGTTGTGGGGCTGAAGGGGAGTGTGGAGTGGACAAGGGAATTACGGAGAGAGTGGTCCCTCCGGAAGGCAGATAAAATCCCCCCTCCCCCTACTGCATCCCAAAATCAGCCCAGCTCATCCCTGCCTTCCTAACCTGTCCTTCCTCCCAGCTATCCCCTCCTGTGGCCTCAAGCCCCACCCCCATCTCCGACCTACTAACTTTATCCTGCCCCCTTGACCTGTCCGTCCTCCCTGGCCTGAACTATCTCCTCCCCACCTACACTAACCTTTACTGGCTCCATCCCCGCCCCTTTGACCGTTGTATCTCCTCTCTATCTATCTTCTCCTCTATCCATCTTCCGTCCGCCTCCCCCTCTCTCCCTATTTATTTCAGTACCCTCTTCCCCTCCCCCATTTCTGAAGAAGGGTCTAGGCCCGAAACACCAAGCTTTCCTGTTCCTCTGATGCTGCTTGGCCTGCTGTGTTCATCCAGCTCTACACCTTGTTATCTCAGATTCTCCAGCATCTGCACATCTTACACTGGAACATGTTAGGCCTTAAATTCTGGAAATAATGGGACTAGAAATAGGACTATCTAAAGTCAAACCATTAAAGATGTTCCATTCACTGCTGTTTATTGCAATTAACAGGAAATGTGGCCAGAAGTAATTGTTTGAAATGTAGCCAGCAGTAATTGTTTGAAATGAAGTGTTACTTTGCTTGCTGTGTATGACAGAATTGCTTTTGAGTACCTCCACCTAAGTAATCTTAATCTGTTAAGAAATGAACACTCCTGTGCTTGCTCATATTTTCCATTTTTGCATCAAAGAATCTGCAGAACCATTTATATTGGTCCATGTATGAATAAGCAAAGACACATTCACTGTCTAGGGTGAATGTATATCTCATGGTACTATTTAAAGAAGATCAAGGGATGTTTCATTGTATTCCAGCCAACAGTTTAAGCATTTATCTATTTTATCTTTTGGATGTTTTAAGATTGGCACCAAAGATAAATGAAAGTGGAAGATGTTCTTTGTTTTAACGGATAGATTTCTGACTGCCAATTCTGGAATTTCCATATGGTAATTATCATTAAAATCACTTTTGTTCTCAAAGTTCTCAGCCGCTGGTACATTTCTCTTTACTGTTACTTTGACTCTATTGTAATGGTACTGGTGGCCTGTGGTGATTTGACAGCTACGATTTAAAGCTCCAAGATCATTCAGAAAATAAGTAATATTGATTTTGTATGCTGGAATAGCTCTTGATTGAAACTACAAACTTTTCAAATTGAGAAAAGAGGCAACTGGAAAATTGACACCCTGTGCTGCAGTACAGTTCGGGGCTGGGAATTGATAGTACTTGTAATGTGGAGTTTTTTTCATTTCAAATATGATATGTGGCTTTTTGAATAAAGCTTAATCTACAGTTATTACAATTCAAGACACTGATTAGTTATGCAGCATTTTTATTTAATGGGTTTATAACTACGATTTAGAGCAAAATTCTTTGTGGTCTACCAGAACTTAGTTAAATTCAGGCAACAGCAAAACTGCTGATAACCCAATGGGAAACCATCACTTACTCAAAATAAATGAAAATGGGAGCATAGACTGTGCGTTAGTATGTAGTGAACTGCCTTCTTCAACCATTGCAGTCCTTGCTTGTAGGGATACTGTTAGGAAGGGATTTCCAGGATTTTAACTCTGTGATACTGAAGGATCAGTAGTTTTGTTCCAAGTCAGGATAATGTGTAGCTTGCAGAGGAACTTGCAGGGAGTGGTTTTCCATGCATCAGCTTGTCTTGTCCTTCAGAATGTTAAGGTAACTATTTTGTAAGGTGATGTGGAGGATCCTTGATGAGTTACTGCAAAGCATCTTGTAAATAGTGCTCAGGCATCTGTGGTAAATGGAGTGAATATTGAAGGTCATTCATGGGGTGCCAGTCAAGCGGGCTGCTTTGTGCTGGATGATACTGAGCTTCTTGAGTTTTATTGGAGTTGCATTCATTCAGGTGAAAGGAGAGTAATCTATCAAACCTGACTTGTGATATTGGGGAGACAGGAGGTAAGCAGGATTTCTAGTCTCTGACTGCTATTCTAGTCACTCAATTTACATAGCCAGTCCAATTTTGTTTTTGGTCAAGGGTTACCCCCAGAATGTTGATAATGGAGGATTCAGTGGTGATAATGCATTGAACATCAAAGGGGGGCTCTCATTGATGACCAGTGTCTTGAGCAAATGTTACCTACACTAATATGTTGGAATATGAGAGGGGAGTTCACTTCAAGCTAGATACTGAATTAATTTACTTGATATTGAGGACATACTGATTTAATATATTTGAGGTTTTTGGACTGTGATTCCTCTGCCTTTGTCCTGACTGCACAGATGTGAGAAGATAAACTTTGCTGTTGAATTGTCAATCAAGTCTATTTCTTTCAAGGGAAAAATTATCAAACAGAAATGACTTGAAACAGAACGCTAGCGATGATCAGTCATGCTGAATCAAAATTGTTGAATAAAAAGGATATTTGAAAAAAAAGTTTCCTGTTATCATTTATGGAAACTGAGGAAATTTATTATTTTATCAATTTGTAACATCCGGTTAGATGTTTTTTATGTTACAAACTGATCTGTTTCAAATAGGCAGTGAGACAGTCTAATGATTAATAGAGAAGAAAAAAAATGTAATTGCGAACCCCTTACATTATTTAACAATGATAGTGTTCCAAATACATTATTCAATGTGATTGTTAAGCAGCAACCATTTTACAGGGATGTAAAATATACATCTATATATATAAAATATACTTATAGAGATACAAAGACACACTGTTTGTAAACTATGAAATAATACGATGCATTAAATGCATTTGTTTTTAGTTTTGTACTGTAACTGAGAATTTTTTTCTGTTTTTTTCTGTCTGCCCTACTGCAGTAATTTATCTGAGTTCTTTTCCTGCAAAACATGTTTGAAATATAATTCATGCTATAGGCAATCTTGCATTTTTCACTATAAAGCACATTCACAGCCACTATGAAAGACTTGTACCCCTTTTGTAAATTTTCAAAGAGCCATAGACTCAATGGGAAAAATTTTACTGCAAGCTTCAGATCGTAAGACAATAAAACATGGGAGAAGCAATTGGTCGTTTGGGCCATGAAGTCCATCCTTCCATTCAATGGGATTATGACTGATCTAATAATATTCAACTCCTCTTTCTGCCTTTTCCCCCAACCCATGATCCCTTTACTAATTAAATCTGTCTACCTCTGCCTTAATGACAGGAAAAAAATCCTCTTTGCAGTGTTAAATGGGTGACCATTTGCTCTGAGATTATGGCCTCTAGTCTTAGACTCTCCCAGAGAGAGAAACGACCTCTATAATCTACCTTCTCAACCCGCCTAAGGATCTTAAATGTTTCAATAAGCCTTAATGTCAGGACCTAATGGAGATGCTCAGCAACTTCTCTGATAAGCTGTGCCACTGTATGTACAGCTGCCCCGATGTTCTATGCATGGCGACCAGTCTGCTGATGAGGATCGCAGCATTGAATTCAGGTTCCAGAAGTTGCTATCACTCGTGGACTTTGGAGGTTTGCACGCAAGAAAAGAAAATCAGACGGAGTGCTGATTCTGAGCCCTGACCTGTCAGCTGTGGGACCAGATGGAGGTGAATTCCTGATTTGGCTGCATTTCAATGAAGGACAGCAGGCCAATTCCTAATATTTCCAGCCCAATCACAAGGCTGTCAGCTCTGAATTGTCAGCAGACCCACTGGGAAATGTTGGTACTGCTGCGGCACCTAGGAGAACTATGGGGCATTTCACAATAGAGGTACTCTGAAGTGGTAAATATAACTTAATATGTCTAGATGGCTGACAACAGAAGACCCTCAAAATAAAAACCATTTGGGGGATTGCTAGGATCTCTCAGTCTGCCAACTTGCTCACAGTGTGCTCTGTGTGATGGCTCTAGATCTGTTTATTCCACAGGGCTGCTACTGTCAAGCATCCTCCTTTAATTTGAAAGCCTCCCCAATTTGCCGTTATGCCAGTTTTGCTGGTGGCTATGTAATTACAGTCCCAAATTGGAGACTTAATTACACCTTCGTGGAGATTGACACTCCTACCTACTGCCAGGAGATTTTTCCAGTAGCTGGACTGCAGCTCCAACACTGCCACTGACCCTCCCATTCCCTGCCAAAATTCTGTTCCTGCCATTACGGGACTAGTAAACCTCTGCATAATTGGCTGCAAAGGGGCAACAAGTGTTGGGACAACACATCTGGTTGAAATATTAACAATGCTAAATCATTAGAAACCCAATGTAGTCCTAGCCTTTTCAGTATTTAACTGGTGTGCTTTTGAGAGTATGTAGAAACCCGATGTGATGTTAGGTTTGTGAATTTAATGTAGTTAATGATGGAAGACCTTTAAATATGAAAACAGGACAGCTGCTTCCTTGTTCGGGTGCAAAGCTTTGATTTCTGAAAGTATGGTTTAACTATTTTGCAAACCATTTCATAAGGGAGGCAGTGGCCAGTAGAATTAATAATTTAGCAACAATCAAGAAGCTCAGCTAATGTTCTGGGGACCTGGATTCAAATCCAACCATTAACTCTTTTAAACCTGGAATTAAGAATCTACTGATAATCATAAAACCATTGTTGATTGTCAGAAAAACTCACAAAGCTCACTAATATCTTCAGGGAAAGAAATCTGTTGTCCTCACCTGGTCATGTCTACATGTGACTCCAGACCCACAGCAGTGTGGTTCACTGTCAACGACCTGCTGAAATGGCTTAACAAGCCACCCTACTCAAGGGTACTTAGAGAGAAGCAATAAATGCTGTCCCAAAACTGACGTCCAAGAGTGAATAAAAAAATTCTGCCATCTTAGACTTTTCTCAGTTATATCTCGACTTTGCTACTATCAGCCTTTACTGTAACACAGGAGCAGCTCTACCTTGGATCTGTGATGAAGAACAAGAGGTGCAGCACCAAACACCACAACTAAAGATAGTGGTGGTGTAATGGTAATGTCACAGGACCTTGAATTCCAAAATAATGGCTCTGGGCACTTGGGTTTGAATGCCACTATGGTTAGTGCTGAAATTTGAATTTAATAAAATGTGGAATTAAAAGCTAGCCTCATGGCAATGATGTAGGAGTTGTTGACTGTTATTGCATCTCATCTGGTTCACTGATGTTCTTGGGGGAATAGTTTTCTGTCCTTTAAATGATCTGGCATATATCTAATTCTACACCCCAGCAAGCTGTTTGACACTTAACAGCCCTTTGAAATGGTCTAGCCGGCCACTCGGGTGAATGCACCCACGGCTAGACCAGACTGACCACCAGCATTGACCTAATCACTCAAAGTGATGACACATTTATCCTTACTGACCCTTCAAAGGCCTCCTTGTTACCTCATTGTTGAAATTGGGAGAGCTGACCAGAAGTTAAGCAACTGCCTGACAGCCATGTTTATTAAATCATACTTTACAGTCCATGTCCCAGACACCACTAGCACATTGCTAGGTGTGTTCTGTCCCACTGACAGGCCAGATGCAACAGAAGTAGCAACAAAGTAGTGAAGAGTTGGGATGGAATTGAATTGGGAGCTAGCAATGTTGACTCTGGACCCTATGAAGCCTAATAGCATCATGTTAGCCATGGGCAAAGAAAGTTTCTGCTGATGACTACATTGTGCCCCCAACTCATCCCCTCAGATAATGAATCAGAAAAGTACCTGGAGAAAGCCATCACCAAGACTGGTTCAGAAGCATTACTGCTGACAAAACTGGTCAAGTTCTGAAGTACATAGCTGCTAGACTGGGTCTGCAGCAAATGATCAGGTAACCAACCATAGGTGAAAAAATTACCAGACCTGCCTTCACCAATTTACCTGTCACAGACATGCCTGTCTATAGTAATACCCTAAAGAGTTTCACCTTAAGTCCTTGAGGAGCCAAAATCCAATGGTCCCATTGAGAATCCCCTTCATAGTGTGCGCACTGCCACTGTGCTAACCGGGACAAACTTCAAACAGATGATGAGTAATTCAAAATTAGGCATCCATGAGGTGTTGTGGATCATTGACAGCAGAATTGTATTTGCTCATAAACTGTAACCGCATGGTTTGGCATATACCTAGCTCTACCATTATCATCAAGACAAGAACATAGAACATAGAACATAGAACAGTACAGCACAGAACAGGCCCTTCAGCCCACGATGTTGTGCCGACCATTGATCCTCATGTATGCACCCTCAAATTTCTGTGACCATATGCATGTCCAGCAGTCTCTTAAATGACCCCAATGACCTTGCATCCACAACTGCTGCTGGCAACGCATTCCATGCTCTCTCAACTCTGTGTAAAGAACCCGCCTCTGACATCCCCTCTATACTTTGCACCAACCAGCTTAAAACTATGACCCCTCGTGCTAGCCATTTCTGCCCTGGGAAATAGTCTCTGGCTATCAACTCTATCTATGCCTCTCATTAGATCAACCCTAGTTAACTGAAGAGTGTAGGAGGGAATACCAGGAGTACCACCAGGCCTATCTAACTAGGACCTGTCAACAAGGTGTAGCTAGAGTAGAAGCAGACACAGCTAACTGATCCCACAACCAACTGGTCAGGTATTAGCCCCCTGCAGTCCGAGATGTCAACACCACACAGAAAGGCCCTTTGGCCCATCACCTCCATACTGAACAAAAATAACCACTTAACTATTCCGAGAGATAATGGGAACTGCAGATGCTGGAGAATTCCAAGATAACAAAGTGTGAAGCTGGATGAACACAGCAGGCCAAGCAGCATCTCAGGAGCACAGAAGCTGACATTTCGGGCTTAGACCCTTCATCAGAAAAGGGGGATGGGGAAAGCATCCTGAAATCAATAGGGAGAGAGGGGGAGGTGGCTAACTATTCTAATCCCATTTTCTAGCATTTGCCACATACCCTTGAGTGTCTTGGCATCACAAGTGCACATCTAAATACTATTTAAATGTGAGTGCTTCTGATTCTACCACCCTTACAGACAGCAAGTTCCAGATTCCCATCACTATCTGGATGAAAATGTTTTTTTCTCACATCCAAAAATTTTTTACCCTTACTGTAAATCTTTTCCGCCATCAAGAGGAAAATGTTTCTTCCTATCTATGCCACTTATAATTTTATATATCTTAGTCCTGAACCCCCAACACCACCATCACCACCCAGGCTCCTCGACTTTAAGGAAAACAAACCCAATCTGTTCAATTTTTCGTCATAACTAAAACTCTCCAGCCCAAGTAAATTCCAAATAAGTCTCACCTATCCCCTCCTCCCACCTCAAGCCGCACCTAAATTTCCTATGTACTAACTGCATCCTGCCTCCTTGACCTGTCCATCCTCCCCGGACTGACCTATTCCCCTCCCTACCTCCCCACCTACATTCACCTGTACAGGCTCCATCCCCACCCCTTTAACTTGTCTATCTCCTCTCCACCTATCTTCTCCCCTATCCATCTTCGATCCGCCTCCCCCTCTCTCCCTATTTATTTCAGAACCCTTTCCCCGTTCCCCTTTTCTGATGATTTGGAGCCAATGTGTTTGTTAATGATTTGGAGCCAATGTGTTTGTTAATGGAGTTCCAGTTGGAATGCCATGCGTCCAGGAATGACGAACGTTATTTACAAAATACCTTGCAAGAACTGTGACAAACACTATATTGGACAAACAGGCAGAAAGCTAGCGACCAGGATACATGAACATCAACTGGCCACAAAAAGACATGACCCATTATCACTAGTATCCTTACATACAGATTAGGAAGGACACCACTTTGATTGGGACAACAAATCTATCCTAGGACAAGCCAAACAGAGGCACGCACGAGAATTCCAGAAGCATGGCATTCCAACCGGAACTCCATCAACAAACACATTGGCTCCAAATCAATCTACCACCCTCAGAGAAAAAGAACAGGAAATGACATCACCAACCCAAGGAAACCTAAACAGATAAATAGAAAGCGGGACGTAATACCAGCGCTTCACTGGAGGCTCACTGATGATGTTACCTAGAAGGATGACGAATTGTTTGAAAACGAACCTTCCAGCTCAGTGAACCAGCTGACATCCAGAACAAAATAAAAACCCACTCCTTTGTGGACCGAGAAGAGGAGAGCACAACTGTTTTGGAGGTGGAAGGAAGACATCGGGTTAGCTGTGCACCCTTGCAACCGGTGGATCTTAATGCTGGCTTCGGCCTAACGCTGGTTCAGGGGAGCAGCCAACCTGCAACGATGGCTGCGGCGAGTGCTCGTGCCCCAGGTCAGGGGGTCCAGAACACCATCCATGTTTCCATGAAGAAGGTGGATGAAGGTACACCTGTGGACCGCACCTTCTTTGTGAAGAGAGTCCTGGTGGACTGTTGTGGGTTCTCTGCTGCGGACATTTACTGCCTGCAGGATTTCCCTGGAGGAGGTTTTTACGATGTAACCTTCAGGAGTGCCAAGCTTTGCGAGCGTTTCCTGGAGGTTTTCAAGGAGAAAGGAGGTGAGGGCCCCCTCTCTGTATTGACCGCTGTCCCGCTGTTTGTGATGCCAGCACAGAGGAGCCGTATGGTGACTGTACACATGTACAACCCGCATGTGCCAGCAGCTGATGTCCTGACCTTCCTTGGAAGGTACGTGAAGGTGGAAGGGGACCTAACCAACATCGTGGACCCCTTCGGGATCTGGACCAGTAAGAGGCAGGTCAGGGTGACGCTGAGGATGGGCACGGATGGGAACATCGTACACCCACTGTCCAGCTTCGCAATCGGTGGGAGCAAGGCCTACCTGACCAAAGTTTGCCATGCCTGTGGTAGGTCAGGTCACGTGGCGGCCGACTGCAAAGCCACCATCTGCAGGAACTGCAGGGAGAAGGGACACCTTGCAAAGGATTGCCCAAAAAAAAGAGCTGCAACCTTTGCGGGGAAGCGGGCCGCCTCTATAGCGCATGCCCGCGGCGGGGGACCACCTAGGTCGCTGGCAGGGGCAATGTGGGGCAAGCCCCCCCCCCCCCCCCCCCCCCCGGAGGAGAGGAAGGCACAACGCCCCTGCAAGGACCCCCCCTAATGTGCAGGAGGGCCCAGCCCTGCAGGACAGACCTGAGGCCAGCAAAGCACCTCTGCAGGCTCTGCTCCCCCCCCCCCCCCCCCCCCCCGACAAATCGGAGTTGATGGAGGAAGCGACAGGTTACCCAGGGGAGTGGACGACGGTCCGGAAGGCGAGGAGGAAGGCGTGCCAGCGGGCCCCGGCACCGCAACCACCAGGCAGGAAAAGGCAGCTACGGGGGGCTATAAGAGCTCCTCTGACGAGGGGGATTTGGAGGAGGCTCCCCCAAAGCAGAAGCTAAACATCTCAAGGGAGAAGGAAAGCAGCACCCCGATTCCAGGTGACAAGAGGTGCCCTGAGGCTCCCTCCAACACCCAGCCACGTGCTGCTGGGGCAGCAGGAAACAGCGTGTCCCCAGCCTGACCCAGAGCCGGACTCTCCTGCCTCCGTATCCCTGATGGGGGGATGCAACCCGGAAGGCAGCACGGACGGTTTCCTGAGCCCGGAGAGCGTCCAGCAGTTTGCCCGGCAATGGGCATGAAGGGACAGATGGAGAGGCTGGACCTTGGACTTGGGAAGGGTACTGCGGTCACTGCCCACAATGGGGGTATGAGTTGCGAGCGTTAATGTGCGCAGCGTCAAGTCCACCGCAAGATGTGTGTCCACATTGGCCTACCTGACTACCGTCAAGGCAGACCTCCTGTTTCTGCAGGAGTGCGGGATACCGCACCTCAGCAGATACAGGAATTGGTCAGGCGCCTGGACCTGTGGGCCTTCGATCTGGTCGGGGGGGGTAATGACTCTCGCTCCTCGGGCCTGGCTATTCTGCTGCGGGGGCGCAACTTCACCATCTCTCAAGTTCAGGAGGTGGTGGGGGGGGTGCCTCCTAGTGGCTGACGTCACCTACAGGACCGCTCCCCTGAGGCTGATCAACGTGTATGCCCCAGCGGTACGGAGTGAGCGGTTGGCCGTCCTGCAGCAGCTTCCACCCCTGCTGGCTACGTCCAGGCTGGTCAGCCTAGGCGGAGACTTCAACTGCATCATCGATGTAGATGGAAGATCCGGCATGGGGACAGCGGGTGGGTGGAGTCAAGTGGATGTCATGTCCAGATTCCTGACGGACACGGTGAAGGGCGCCAAGCTGCTTGACATCTTCAGCACCCCTGCAGACGGAGCACAGCGGAGATACACCTGGTCACGGCCAGACGGGTCTATCCGCTCAAGGATAGACTTCCTATTTGTGTCACAGGCGTTCTCGGTCAGGTCCACCAGCGTCGAGCTGGTGTTCTTCTCTGACCACTGCCTCCTGCTGGCCGACTGTCACTTGCAGGACGACCAACAGGCCGGCAAGGGGACGTGGAAGCTCAACACGTCTCTGTTGACCCCAGAAAACGTCGAGCTTAAGAGGGAGTACGCCGGTTGGAGAACCATGAAACCCCTGTTTGAGTCTCCGGGCGACTGGTGGGAGACAGTGAAGGAGAACATCAAGAGGTTCTTTGTCCTCAAGGGTGTTTGGAAGGCGAGAGAGAGGTGGGCAAAGCTGTCGCGAGTCCAGAAAAGGATGCAGAACCTGCTCCTTCTGTAGTCGATGGGGGTCGATGTCACGGAGGACCTCCACGAGGTGAGGGGCCAGCAAGCCTCGCTCTTCGTCGCAGAGGCCTCCAGGATAATCTTCCGGTCCAGGGTCCGCTCCGTGGAACAGGACGAGACGTGCTCGCGTTTCTTCTTTCAGAAGGTGCACAAAGAGAGCTCTGTGCTTAGCCGGCTGAAGGAGGATGATGGCTGGGTGACGTCATCTCGGCCTGACATTTTGAGGATCAGTAGATCCTTCTATGCCGGACTGTACGACGCGTAGCCCACGGACAGCACAGCCTCCGAGTCGTTCCTGTCATCTATCACAGAGGTCTTAGACGACAGCACGAGGGAGTGGCTGGACCAGCTGATATCCCTGGATGAGCTGACCAGAGCCCTCAAGTCCTTGGAGAGGAATAGGACTCCCGGAAGCGACGACTTACCGGCCGAGCTGTATTCCGCTCTGTGGGACCTTGTCGGCCAGGACCTGCTGGAAGTGTACGATAGTGTGCTTCGGGCAGGGGAAATGTGCAAGTCCATGAGGAAGGGCTTCATCACCCTCATTTACAAGAGGAAGGGGGAGAGGGAAGAAATTAAGAATTGGCATCCCATTTCACTACTGAACGTGGACTACAAAATCCTGGCCAAGGTCATAGCCAACCGGGTCAGGTCTGTCCTGGAGTCGGTGATTCACCCTGACCAAATCTGTGCTTTGACGGGCAGGAAGATTGCTGAGAGCCTCGCACTCATCAGGGATACGATCGCCTACGTGCAGAACAGGAGGGTGGACACCTGCCTTGTCAGCCTGGACCAGGAGAAGGCCTTCGACAGGGTCTCTCATGCTTACATGAGGGACGTCCTCTCCAAATTGGGGTTCGGGAGGGCATCCGCAATTGGATCTGGCTGCTCTACACCAACATCGTTAGCGCAGTCTCGATCAACGGGTGGGAATCAGACAGTTTTCCCATCAGATCTGGAGTCAGGCAAGGCTGCCCGCTCTCTCCTGCCTTGTTCGTGTGCTGTGTGGAGCTCTTCGCCGCATCCATCAGGAAGGACGTGAGCCTGAAGGGCGTGACTATCCCAGGCAGCGGAGGCCATCAGGTCAAGACATCCCTGTACATGGACGACGTCGCCGTCTTCTGCACCGATCGTCGGTCAGTGAGTAGGCTGTTGGACATCTGTGGCCAGTTTGAACTGGCCTCGGGTGCCAAGTCAGCAGGGGTAAGAGCGAGGCCATGTTCTTTGGGAACTGGGACGACCGCTCCTTCATCCCCTTCACCATCAGGACAGACTACCTGAAGGTGCTGGGTGTTTAGTTCGGTGGAGCTGGGGCATACACTCCTCCCAAGTCTTAGTGCATCACCAAACTGAAGCAGCAGCTGGGCAGGTGGACACTCTGGTCCCCCTCCATCGCTGGTAAGAACCTGGTTGTCCAGGTGCGAGGGGCTTTCGGTACTGTTGTATGTGGCGCAGGCCTGGCCTATTCCCTGGACCTGCGCCGCTGCGGTCACCTGGGCCACCTTCCACTTCATTTGGGGGTCGAGGAAGGACCGGGTCCGCAGGGACACCATGTACAAAGACTTAGAAAACAGGGGAAAGGACGTACCGAATGCCACACTCGCCCTGATGGCTACCTTTGTCTGCGGCCGCATCACGCTGTGCGTAGATCCTCAGTACACAAACACCTTCATGGAGAAATTTTTGAAAGGAAACACCTTTGACCACAAGGTTGTCAGGCAGTGGTCAGCACGTAGTATTCTCGAGACCCTTTGGGAAAAGGAGAGGATGGATCCTGTCGTGTGGTTCCCCACGCAGACTGCCAAAGTCGTTTGGCAGAATGCCTCATCGCCAGAACTTTCAAACAAACACAAGGACATTGCTTGGCTGGTGGTGAGAGGGGCTCTGCCAGTGAGATCCTTTATGCACGCCCGGAATCTCTGCGCCACCGCACGCTGCCCTCGAGGCGGCTGCGGGGGGGACGAGACTGTGTCTATGTGCAGGAGGTCTGGAGGGGGATGCAGTGGTATTTGTCGAGGTTTGTCCCAAGCAGCTCCGTGACACGGGACTCCGTGCTGTGCGGGCTGTTTCCTGGGATGCACACCGAGACCAACATCAACTGCGCCTGGAGGACCATCAATGCGGTGAAAGACGCTCTTTGGTCTGCCAGCTGAAAGAACTGACCCCGACCGAGTGTTGCAGACTGGTGCAGTCCAAGGTCCAAGACTACGTGCTGAGAGACGCGCTAAAGCTTGGGGCAACTGCTGCCTTGGCGCAGTGGGGAAAGACCACCGTATGAAACCCCTTGTCCAGAATAGAAAAAAGGGCCCTATCTGGTAACTGGGGCCAGCTGGCACCTTCCCCAACTGGTCAGGGGGCCAACGGGGACTGTGCGGGGAGACGACTGCCGGGGCGGTTTCTTTGCTTTGTTTTCTTTTCTTTGTTTTGTTTTTTGCTTTAGTTGGTGTACGTACCCCTTGGGTAACCCGGAGTGGCTTGCATGACTGGGTAGGTGTATAAATGTTTTATTTTTTGTACATTCTATGAATAAAGTATATTTTTACAAATTAAAAAAAAGTGACGAAACGTCTGAAAACGAACCTTCCAGCTCAGCGAGCAAAATCACATCCAGAACTCTTAGCAGTATGCAAAGCCACCTTCAGATTCCATCCAGTAAACTTCACCCACCTTATGGAGTCATGTCCAAGACTACCACATCCCTGCTCCTTTTACAAAAAAAGGACCAGATCTCTCTCAAATCAAATGAATTCAAATCCCACAAGGACTACCAATTATAATGATCCCAGCTGATGTTGTTACGAGTTAAATCAGATCCATACTGAAATCTGGCCTGATGGATCATGTTGGTTCACTTAACTAGGTGGTCTTTCACTGAAACTCAAGTACGCAATGATGCTGAATTGATTTTACAATAAAACAAGTTTATACACAAAAGAAAAGGAGATGATGTGAAATAAACAAAGCAATTTACACATTGCACAATTTAAAAGATTTAATTCCATCATTTTACAGTAGTGAGATGCCAGAGAGATTTCACTTCTTTGTCACATCTGTAGGTTTACTTAACTTTCTTTCAATTCTTGATCTAATCAAGTCTCTTACTTGATTAGTTGCACAAGTGAGCTTGGACTCTCTCAAATTAAAACAACCCCGTCAAGGTTCTGACCAAACAGTCTTGGTCTGGAGCTTTCAAATTGAGCTCCTTAATGCATGAATGATTTATTGTCATGTGTATTTTACAATTAAATACAATAAAATGCAGCGAAAAGCTTTCACTTGTTGCCATAATCCAGTGCTATTTTGAGAGTTTAAGAATAAGAAAAATGAAAAGATATAGCTTAAAGAAAAGTCCATCTATATACAAGTTCTGAGCTGGCTCCAAATCGCCACTGCCTTGCAAACCCAACTAACATTGAAGTTGCCAATTATCAGGTGCCCTCTTTTGCCATTGGGCCAATTCATCTTCGACACCGCCATGCCAGGCACACCAATGTTGGAGACTATCACCATAGTCAAAGTTGCTGTGGTGTCCTTCTGAAATCACTTCACCACTGCCAGCATGGATCCAGCCAATGACAGCCACTGATCTTCAGGTGCCATCTTTCACTGCCTGGCCTACCTCACTGAAATTACCTCAGGGCTTAGTCTTTGTGCTGGGTTTGCACACCCCCCTGCGCTGAGCTCACTCTCCCTTCTGTGTTATGCTCGCTCTCCTCTCTGCGCTGGGCTCACACACCTCTCCACTGTGTTGAGCTCAAACTCCCCTCCACGCTGGGCTCACTCTCCCCTCTGCCCTGAGCTCATTTGTCCTTCTGCGCTGGGCTCATACTCCTCTCAGACACTGGACTCATTCCACCCTCTGCTCTGGGCTCACTCTCCTCTCTGCGCTGGGCTCACTCTCTCCTCTGCACTGAGCTCATTCGTCCCTCTGCGCTGGGCTCAGACTCCCTTCTGTGCTGGCCTCGCTCTCCCCTCCGCGCTGGCCTCGCTCGCCTTGCTCTCCCCTCCGCGCTGGGCTCACACTGCCGTCTGTGCTGAACTCGCTCTCCCCTCTGCGCTGGGCTGACACTCTCTGTGTTCTGGGCTCATTCTCTGTGCTGGGCTTGCTCTCCTCCCCAACAGGTCTCGCTGCCACTGACGCCAGAAGCAGCCAGCCCTATTTAGGCCACAATGGCACATGCTTGGGAGGCCAAGCCTGTTATTGCCCTGCTGAAGACACTGAGAAGGGCTTTAAAAGAGGAAAAACTAAAAACAGCGAAGTAAAGAAGGAGAAAAATAACAGCAGACAGAAGCAGATGAACCCCTGCCAGTAGCACTGCTCCACTGCCATCTTTCCTCTAAACCTCTAGTGAGGAAACTATGTTAATAAAATAACCTATTTCATAACTGTTCTGGACTAACTCCTTTCTTCAGGAGAAACTGTTTTATACATCTGATTTTCACCAGGACCTCCACAAACTGAAAAGCAAAAGCTTTCTGGGTTTTTCCCAAAGAAGAATGAAACAACTATTTCTGATCCTACTGAACAGAAGGCAAGCTAATGCTTTTCAATGTATAATCTGTCTGCTTGTAAAACTTCCAATACAGAAAATTTCCATTATTACCCCAGGGAGTCTGTCTCATACTGGTTTTAAAAAAGATTAATGGCTTCAGAAATACTGACAATTTAATCATTAAATCTCCCACGCAAACATTCCAAAACCCTCATGCCAGCAATTCAGAATCCAGACTCTAGCATAAATTATATTTGAGTATATATCAATTGCACATTTACATTACAATGGCCTCCTGTAGCCATTACCATCTCCTCACTTTTCAATACATTTCCAAATTATGTATACTTTTAACTTAGATTCCATACGTTCAAGTTCATGTTGTTACGACGTACACAAAAGAAGCTCCTACTACCGAAGGGATGCTTCGTTGTATACCTTATTGGCACTCCTCGCTCTTCCCTATCCTTTATCTAATTCCCGTCTTTGCTGCCTGCACTGGTGTTATATTCGATGGACTCAAATTTGGTGGCACGTTTATTATGTAACATTTTTTTTCAAATGGTATTTAGATGTTAATAAAGACCATATTAACCAATTGCCTAATTAATACTCAACTCAGTAATACAGAAACTTGGTCAAGTTGGCTGAACACAAATTGGCTTTTATAAAAATATGTCCCATTTGTACCTGTTAACTGATCTATCTTAGATCAGCCAACCTTTCTAATGTCTCCTCTAACAAGCCAATGCTGAGTTTTCTTAATGAATCCACACTTGTCCAGGTCACCGTTATTTCTGTGCAAGTTATTGTTTCTAAAAGTTTCCTCTATACTGATGTAAAACTGCCAATTGTTTTTGTGACCGAGCATATAACAGTTGAAATTCTCCATTCAAAGAGTCATACAGAACGGAAACAGACCCTTCAATACGTCTCTTCTGAAGGTATAGGCCTGAAACATCAGCGTTCCTGCTCCCCTGCTGCTGCTTGGCCTGCTGTGTTCATCCAGCTCTACAACTTGTTATCTCAGATTCTCCAGCATCTGCTGTTCCTACAATCTCTGAAATAATTTTAATCCTACTGTGAAGCCTCTTCTAAGGATACCTACCTTGAAGAAGTTACCCTCCTCCCTCTGGAAAAACCTCAGTGGATCTTTCTCCCACTGCAGCTATCTTCTGACACCATCTCTGTATGAATGTGACACTCCAAGATAATTACCAGTATCTCTGTAATTTACTTCCTAGAATGCATCCCATCTGGACTTAGTGCCATATCTAGTTTAAGAAATGCCTATCTTTCTGGATTCTCCTCATTACCTTTTTCCAGTTTGCCCAGTAACGTACCTCCTACATTACTGTGATGATCTTACTTAATAATAAACAATGCATTTAGTATTTAAGCCATGCCTCTGCTTCAACATGTAGTCACTTGCCTTCTACACTTTCTGTGACAAGCTCCTACTTAATAGACTATAGGAATTTTTTGCATCCCTTTCATATTACTCTTCCTTTGCCTGTCACATTTCTGTTTGCATTCTTCTCTAAAATTCCCACATTCAGCCTAGTTCTCACTTTTATATCTAACCAAATATCGTTAGAGGTGTTTTTTTCCAGCTTTGATTAACTCTACCTCTTTTTGCATTCCACAAAGCTTTGGCTTACCCAACTTTCTTTTAGGAATTACCTGTCAACTCCTGTTTAGAGGCCAGCCATTGTTTGCATGATGTTCTTACTTGCCTAATTTTGATACAAAGTTATCCAAGCCATATCTATTTGAACTTGCTAAAATTGGTGTTCCTCCAATTAAATGTTTTCATCTTGTGAAACTGTGCTCATTGTACTCCAAACATTCACCTACTGACATGTACTCCTGTTGACCCAACTTATCTCCTAGAATTAGGTGCAGCGAGGTATTCTGCTGCTTTGGGATAGAATTGACTGCTCAAGCACATTGTCCTGAACACACTTCAAAAATTCTTCCACAACAAAAATAGAAACAGCAAGTCTAACAGCATGTGAAGAGAAAGCAGAGTTAACATTTCAGGTCCAGTGGCCCTCCTTCAGAAATGGCCAGTAGATTGGCACATTATCTCTTTTTTTTCCCTACACATGCTGCCAAACCCTACTGAGTTTCTTCAGCAATTTCTGTTTTTGCTTTAGATGTCTAGCATTTGCAGTTCTTTATTTTGTTTTCAAAAACTGTTTTCCCTTTTGGGCCTCCGTCTCCACTATATTAATTGAAGTTCCTTGTTATCACCATTTCTGTAACACTTGTACCTTTCTATAATGTTTCTGTAACTTTGTCTTACTATGCTTTTCACACTTGTTGATGTCCTAAAGCTTATTCTCAGTGGCACCTCATTTTTTTCTTAACTTAAACCAAATAGATTCGGTTCTTGACCACTCCAAGATGTGATCTCTCCAGTCCAGAATTGTAGTATTTTGTTCTGCAAAATTGCCACTTTATTTATTTCCCCATGTGTCCTGAACATGTAATATCTAATTTAGTCTTTTATGAACCATATATATCACCATGACATCATTTTCTATTGTGGTTATACATTGCTGCAGGTCATCAACCTTATTTACCACACTTTGTGTAATTAATGCATGTCATATCTGTTTTAGACTTTGCAGCGTTCTCCCTTAGCTGATCCCATTCACCATCTTAGGTTTCTTATTGTTCAATCTGTCTCTCCTTTGTACTCTCTCTTTTCTCTTGTAATGCTATATTTACCTACCCATTTCTGTCAAATTAGTTTAAGCCCTCCGACAGCATCAATGATTCTGTATGTACGGACGCTGGTTCTAGCTCCTTTGAGTGCAAACTACATGCCCTGTGCATCTCCCCTAACCATTCACCTCAGAACTTGTTCCAAAGACCTGGGAATCAAAAGTCCTCTTTCCTGTATGGTATCTCCAACCAACACATTCATTTTGTCTGATAACAAAGTGTGGAGCTGGATGAACACAGCAGGCCAAGCAGCATCTCAGGAGCACAAAAGCTGACGTTTTGGGCCTAGACCCTTCATCAGAGAGGGGGATGGGGAGAGGGAACTGGAATAAATAGGGAGAGAGGGGGAGGCGGACCGAAGATGGAGAGAAAAGAAGATAGGTAGACAGGAGAGTATAGGTGAGGAGGTAGGGAGAGGATAGGTCAGTCCAGGGAAGACGGACAGGTCAAGGAGGTGGGATGAGGTGGTAGGTAGGAAATGGAGGTGCGGCTTGAGGTGGGAGGAAGGGATGGGTGAGAGGAAGACCAGGTTAGGGAAGCGGAGACAGGCTGGGCTGGTTTTGGGATACAGTGGGGGGAGGGGACGAGCTGGGCTGGTTTTGGGATGCAGTGGGGGAAGGGGAGATTTTGAAGCTTGTGAAGTCCTTCCCAAAATCCACAAACCTGTCTGCCCTGGTCGACCCATTGTCTCTGCCTGTTCCTGCCCCACCGAACTCATCTCCACCTATCTGGACTCCATTTTCTCCCCTTTGGTCCAGGAACTTCCTACCTACGTCCGTGACACCACCCACACCCTCCATCTCCTCCAGGACTTCCAATTCCCTGGCCCCCAACACCTCAATTTCACCATGGATGTCCAGTCCCTATACACTTGTACTCCTCATGCAGATGCCTCAAGGCCCTCCGCTTCTTCCTGTCCCGCAGGTCCGACCAATCCCCCTCCACCGACACCCTCATCCGCTTAGCCAAACTTGTCCTCACCCTCAACAACTTCTCTTTCGATTCCTCCCACTCCCTACAGACAAAGGGAGTGGCCATGGGTACCCGCATGGGCCCAAGCTATGCCTGCCTCTTTGTAGGTTACGTGGAACAGTCCCTCTTCCGCACCTACACAGGACCCAAACCCCACCTCTTTCTCTGTTACATTGATGACTGTATCGGCGCCGCCTCTTGCTCCCCAGAGGAGCTCGAACAGTTCATCCACTTCACCAACACCTTCCACCCCAACGTCAAGTTCACCTTGGCCATCTCCAACACATCCCTCACCTTCCTGGACCTCTCAGTCTCCATCTCACATAACCAGCTTGTAACTGATGTCCATTTCAAGCCCACTGACTCCCACAGCTACCTAGAATACACCTCCTCCCACCCACCCTCCTGCACAAAATCCATCCCCTATTCCCAATTCCTCCGCCTCCACCGCATCTGCTCCCAGGATGAGGCATTCCACTCCGGCACATCCCAGATGTCCACGTTCTTCAAAGACCACAACTTTCTCCCCACAGTGGTCGAGAACGCCCTTGACCGCGTCTCCCGCATTTCCCGCAACACATCCCTCACACCCCGCCCCCGCCACAACCGCCCCCAGAGGAACCCCCTCATTCTCACATACCACCCCACCAACCTCCGGATACAACATATCATCCTCCGTCACTTCCGCCATCTACAATCCGACTCCACCACCCAAGCTGATTTTCCATCCCCACCCTTGTCTGCCTTCCGGAGAGACCACTCTCTCCATGACTCCCTTGTCCGCTCCACACTCCCCTCCAACCCCATCACACCCAGCACTTTCCCCTGCAACCGCAGGAAATGCTACACTTGCCCCCACACCTCCTCCCTCACCCCTATCCCAGGCCCCAAGATGACTTTCCATATTAAGCAGATGTTCACCTGCACATCTGCCAATATAGTATACTGTATCCACTGTACCCGGTGTGGCTTCCTCTACATTGGGGAAACCAAGCAGAGGCTTGAGGACCGCTTTGCAGTTGGTTCGCAACAAACAACTGCACCTCCCAGTCGCAAACCATTTTAACTCTCCCTCCCATTCCTCAGACGACATGTCAATCATGGGCCTCCTGCAGTGCCACAATGATGCCACCCGAAGTTGCAAGAACAGCAACTCATATTCCGCTTGGGAACCCTGCAGCCCAATGGTATCAATGTGGACTTCACAAGCTTCAAAATCTCCCCTTCCCCCACCGCATCCCAAAACCAGCCCAGTTCGTCCCCTCCTCCCACTGCATCACAAAACCAGCACAGCCTGTCTCCGCTTCCCTCACCTGTTCTTCCTCTCACCCATCCCTTCCTCCCACCTCAAGCCGCACCTCCATTTCCTACCTACTAACCTCATCCCACCTCCTTGACCTGTCCGTCTTCCCTGGACTGACCTATCCCCTCCCTACCTCCTCACCTATACTCTCCTGTCTACCTATCTTCTCTCCATCTTCGGTCCACCTCTCCCTCTCTCCCTATTTATTCCAGTTCCCTCTCCGCATCCCCCTCTCTGATAAAGGGTCTAGGCCCGAAACGTCAGTTTTTGTGCTCCTGAGATGCTGCTTGGCCTGCTGTGTTCATCCAGCTCCACACTTTGTTATCTTGGATTCTCCAGCATCTGCAGTTCCCATTATCACTCACACATTCATTTCCTCTGTCTTTCTATGCCTACATTCCAGTATGTGGCACCAAGAGCAGTTTGGAATATACTACCTTTGCAATCCTGCTGTTAATCTTTTACCTAGCTCTCTAACATTTGTTTGCAATACCTCATCCCCCTTGCTCGCCATGTTGTGGATGAGGAGAACAACAGCCTGTAACTATCCACCTTTCCCCACAGAATGGTCTGCAGTTGTTCGATGAGGTACGAAACCCCGTCTCCAGGAAGGTAACATAGCATCTAATGCTCTCACCTGTGGCCAAAGAACTAATGCATGTCTTAGATCACGTCTGTCTGTTCAATGCTCGGTAGCTATTTGACTAGAAGATCTTCGTGCATAGTTGTAAATGAAATCCTGCAAGTTGCCATAACCCTTTCATGATGTTCCCGTTACCTTTCCTGTAGATCTTTGCACCTTCATACTGTGAACAGATGGCTACCCTTCAAGCATGTGGCTGATAGCATCTGGGATTGATGCAGATCCCATTAATACAGATGCACAACGTCTGGAGGCAGATGATTGCAAGAGCAATCTTCGAGAGAACCAATCCGTTAGGGAAATAAAACTCTGGTGCGTCGACGGTTCTGCATCATTCTCCAATATGTTCCAAGAAGGGTGACCCGAATGGTTACGGTCCACTGTACCCTACCCCAATACAGGTCCAAAGTCTAACAGTCTTGGAAACATGGGTTTGCTGAAATTTGTGGTTTTCCCAATTTTGGACGCGGAACATGTGATTAATCAGACACCAAATCAGCAAATCGCGCTTATCTGCTCTTTATCCCCAGGCAACTCGGCAAAGACAATTTTAATTTTACGGCACTAGGGCTCTCCAATAGGTGTTGACTGACGGAGTAGACCTGGAAATGAAGAAGGACAAGGGAGCAATCAGAAACAGGAGTGAGCAATGACCAACAGCAACCCGTGTTGAAGTGCAGTCCTTCACTCGCTGGCTTTTATTTCGTCCACATATATTTACCTGTTTCTAAGGAGGGTGCCAGTAAATCTTTTTATGGGCAACTAGGTTCAAGTCCGAAGGATGTGACACCATCCCTTAACAGATTGATTAAAAACCTCGATAATCAACTGCATGCGGGGGTGGTGGGCTATAAAGTAAGCAACAGGTCTTTTGTTGCTGAGCAGAAAGATGGCACTTGCTGATCGAGACACAAACCCATCGCATTAAACTGCCTCAGAATGTGTGTACACTTACAAAACAGATCGGCATCGCCATTTGACTGAATACCAAAAACGTGCAGTTTTGCTGGATTTGGAGCACTGCCCCTACATGGTGTTGCAGAGAGGACAGGAGCTACAAGAAGAGGGTGAAGAACACTCCGAAAAGGAGAAGCAGTATGATCAAACCCCGACTTTCCCAAGATTCCTGCTGTCTTTCCATCAGTATCGGAGAAGCCCGCAACAGTATGGTACACAGAGCTAATTTGAGTGACCATAACAATGCCGAATCCATTCCCCAGACCAATCAGTAACCATTCCACCCATCGTCAATGATCAGAGATAATGGGAACTGCAGATGCTGGAGATTCCAAGATAATAAAATGTGAGGCTGGATGAACACAGCAGGCCAAGCAGCATCTCAGGAGCACAAAAGCTGACGTTTCGGGCCTAGACCCTTCATCAGAGAGGGGGATGGGGGGAGGGAACTGGAATAAATAGGGAGAGAGGGGGAGGCGGACCGAAGATGGAGAGTAAAGAAGATAGGTGGAGAGGGTGTAGGTGGGGAGGTAGGGAGGGGATAGGTCAGTCCAGGGAAGACGGACAGGTCAAGGAGGTGGGATGAGGTTGGTAGGTAGCTGGGGGTGCGGCTTGGGGTGGGAGGAAGGGATGGGTGAGAGGAAGAACCGGTTAGGGAGGCAGAGACAGGTTGGACTGGTTTTGGGATGCAGTGGGTGGGGGGGAAGAGCTGGGCTGGTTGTGTGGTGCAGTGGGGGGAGGGGATGAACTGGGCTGGTTTAGGGATGCAGTGGGGGAAGGGGAGATTTTGAAACTGGTGAAGTCCACATTGATACCATATGGCTGCAGGGTTCCCAGGCGGAATATGAGTTGCTGTTCCTGCAACCTTCGGGTGGCATCATTGTGGCAGTGCAGGAGGCCCATGATGGACATGTCATCAAGAGAATGGGAGGGGGAGTGGAAATGGTTCGCGACTGGGAGGTGCAGTTGTTTGTTGCGAACTGAGCGGAGGTGTTCTGCAAAGCGGTCCCCAAGCCTCCGCTTGGTTTCCCCAATGTAGAGAAAGCCGCACCGGGTACAGTGGATGCAGTATACCACATTGGCAGATGTGCAGGTGAACCTCTGCTTAATGTGGAATGTCATCTTGGGGCCTGGGATGGGGGTGAGGGAGGAGGTGTGGGGACAAGTGTAGCATTTCCTGCGGTTGCAGGGGAAGGTGCCGGGTGTGGTGGGGTTGGAGGGCAGTGTGGAGCGAACAAGGGAGTCACGGAGAGAGTGGTCTCTCCGGAAAGCAGACAGGGGTGGGGATGGAAAAATGTCTTGGGTGGTGGGGTCGGATTGTGAATGGCGGAAGTGTCGGAGGATAATGCGTTGTATCCGGAGGTTGGTGGGGTGGTGTGTGAGAACGAGGGGGATCCTCTTGGGGCGGTTGTGGCGGGGGCGGGGTGTGAGGGATGTGTCGCGGGAAATGCGGGAGACGCGGTCAAGGGCGTTCTCAATCACCGTGGGGGGGAAGTTGCGGTCCTTAAAGAACTTGGACATCTGGGATGTGCGGGAGTGGAATGTCTTATCGTGGGAGCAGATGCGGCGGAGGCGGAGGAATTGGGAATAGGGGATGGAATTTTTGCAGGAGGGTGGGTGGGAGGAGGTGTATTCTAGGTAGCTGTGGGAGTCGGTGGGCTTGAAATGGACATCAGTTACAAGCTGGTTGCCCGAGATGGAGACTGAGAGGTCCAGGAAGGTGAGGGATGTGCTGGAGATGGCCCAGGTGAACTGAAGGTTGGGGTGGAAGGTGTTGGTGAAGTGGATAAACTGTTCGAGCTCCTCTGGGGAGCAAGAGGCGGCGCCGATACAGTCATCAATGTACCGGAGGAAGAGGTGGGGTTTGGGGCCTGTGTAGGTGCGGAAGATGGACTGTTCCACGTAACCTACAAAGAGGCAGGCATAGCTGGGGCCCATGCGGGTGCCCATGTTCATCCCCTCCCCCCACTGCACCACACAACCAGCCCAGCTCTTCCCCCCCACCCACTGCATCCCAAAACCAGTCCAACCTGTCTCTGCCTCCCTAACCGGTTCTTCCTCTCACCCATCCCTTCCTCCCACCCCAAGCCGCACCCCCAGCTACCTACCAACCTCATCCCACCTCCTTGACCTGTCCGTCTTCCCTGGACTGACCTATCCCCTCCCTACCTCCCCACCTACACCCTCTCCACCTATCTTCTTTACTCTCCATCTTCGGTCCGCCTCCCCCTCTCTCCCTATTTATTCCAGTTCCCTCCCCCCATCCCCCTCTCTGATGAAGGGTCTAGGCCCGAAACGTCAGCTTTTGTGCTCCTGAGATGCTGCTTGGCCTGCTGTGTTCATCCAGCCTCACATTTTATTACCCATCGTCAATACCTTTTTCACGTCGTCATCCCCAATCATATCACTCTCAATTAACAAAAGAGAGCAAACATTAGAGTTGATTCGATGTTGGAATCGTGGAAAACAAACTCAGTAGGACTCCACTGACGTTTTCAAAAGCATAAAAACAGCTTCATTATGAAAAACCATCAACAGATTTTTTTTTCCCCGATTACTTCTGCACGACGACAGCAGAGCCGGAGGAGACTCCTTATTCTGCTGCTCACGCAACCGAGGTGACAACTGTACAGATTTGGGGCGAGAAAGGACCTCACTTAAGATTGCCCCACCCGCAACTGCTCAGGGCCGAACTCGATTGTAGGTTGCGATCCTAAATGTCGGAGAGGACACAGCTTGAGAAGTCAGAACAGAGTGCCCACTTCTATATTCCATTTCTCCCTATAGTAGCCAACACACATTTTTCTGCTTCTCGACAATCACTTACTTGGCAGCAATAATTCAATTTCTGTTGTGGTTTTCTAAATTTCAGACTTCATCAGATGAAGGCTCTAGTCCCGAAACATCAGCTTTTGTGCTCCTGAGATGCTGCTTGGCCTGCTGTGTTCATCCGGCTTCACACTTTGTTATCTTGGATTCTCCAGCATCTGCAGTTCCCATTATCTCTGGGTACAGCACAAGCTATTGACCAACTGACAACAAACTGGAATTGGAATCTAGAACCCTCAGGTCTACATTTATGTGTAATAATATGTAGACAAGTCCCTTCACCCAATAGAATCTAGTTAAATCTAATTTTAAAAGTGTACAGAAAGAAAGTTGCCAGAAAAGGTCAGCAGGTCTGGCAGCATCTGTGGAGGAGAAAACAAAGTTATGTTTCAGGTCCGGTGACCCTTCCCCAGAACTGATGGTGGCTGGGAAAATGGCAGTTTATATGCAGTGTGCATAAAAGTGTACATCTCTGTGTGCATCCTGTCTACTCCATAAATGTTTTACAGCAACATTTATAATGGTGCTAGGGACGAGGAACTTCAGTGAAGTGGGGAGTTAAGGGAAGTTGTGTTTGTTCTTCTTAGAAGAGGAGGTTACGGGTATTAAAATTTAACAGCAGTGATCAAAATCGTAAAGTCAACAGTCACATGACACCAGGTTCTAGCCCAACAGGTTTGTTTGAAATCACAAGCTTTCTGTGCACTGCTCCATCATCAGGTGAACTGCTATCTGATAACTGATGCTCTCGAATAACAGAATAATATGTGTTGGCCACAAAATGGAGAAATGGAACATGAACTATAACCTGGTGAAGTGTGACTTCTGACTTTGTCCATCCCAGTCCAACACTAGCACCCTCGCTTCAAAAACAGGAATGGTATCACTTCGGTAAATCAGGAAAAATAATTTCTGATGACAGGAGGTCAGTTAACACAGGACACAAGCTGGAAGTAATTAACAAAAGACTTGTGGAATGAACAGAAACTTGATTTACAATTCTGGGTAAAGAATTAAAATACAGAAGCTCAAAATCACCAAACTATATATGACTAAAGGCTTCCACAAGTAGCCTTTAACATTGATGGATGAATCCTGGTGGTCAGTCACAGCCTTGTCTGAGTTAGATAGTTCTGGCTTCAAATCCCACTTCAGGAATTGAGTGCAAAAATCAAGACTAATGTTCCAGCACAGTACTGAGAAATTGTTGCCATCTTTTGGATGAGACATAGATTTAAATACCTGATTAGCTAAAAACCTCAAATATTGTTTCGGCTGTTATTTGAAAACTTGACTGTATTGTGTCCATCAATTTTCTGGTTTCATTCTTTGCTCTCTGTATCTTTTCCAGATTCAATCCATTGACCCCTTAATACCCAGTGATCATGGAATTATCAGATCCTAATAATTTGTCAGCCATAAAACCATTCATTTCCCTACCAGAATTTTCTTACCAAATACTGGAATCCCATAATTCTGCCCTCTTACTAGACTCTGATGTTCCTTAACATTTCTGGGAGTTTTTATGCCGACTTTTGTGAAGACAGAGCCAAAATGTGTGTTCAGTTCTGCCATGTTTTGGTTTCCCATTATAATTTCCCTTGCTTCTAACTGTAAGGGTGCTAACATTTCTCTTTATTAATTTTTGTCTTCACATTTATGGAAGCTTTTACAATCAGTTTCTATATTCCCTGGAATTTTACTCGCATTCTCTGTTTCTCCCCTCTCGGTCAAACTTTGTGACTTCTTTTGCTGAGTCCTAAATTGCTTACAATCTCATGCTTCTTACTTTTTCTGGCAATTTTATATGTCTGTTTAGTACTACCCCTCATTTCTTTTGCAAGCCACAGTTAAACCACCTTTTGTATTTCAGTTTTGCACTAGCTAGCAAGAAATAATTACAATAGATCATACACACCTTCTTAAAGTATGAAACATTGCCCCCCACCATATTTCAGTAAAGTTTCCCAATCCATCCTCATACTCTGAAGTTCCCTTCACTATGATTCCAGACCCTAGTTTCTGAATCAATGACTTCACTCCTCATTTCGAACAAGCTACATGTTGAGCTTGAAAATCAGATGAAGCTGCAACTTTGTCTGACTGACAATTAATATGTTAATGGGAGTGTCTGCTGACACCCTGGGGATGCTCCTCCGTCATTAGGATTGATATTATGAATATTACGTGCCATTGCACAGCATTGATTTAGGAAATGGATTTGTTATATTTAATGTGCTGGGCATTGACAAATGTAAGTAATTAGGCAATATTAAATACATGATTCTCCTGCATGCTAATAATTTTTTTGTACCATAAAGGATGGATAGGGCATAACATTGAGATGTTAATTTGAAATGCACAGGACTAAAAATATGTGAATGGCCTCTACACCTGAATGTGTAGCCTGAGTCAGATGTGATGTAAAAAATAAATTGCATTTAAATGAAACTGAAATTGGCATCACCATGAGACGTTGTTTAATTGTGTAATTTACCATAGAGCTTTATTTCATGATCCGCTGAAGTGCTCAACTTCATTATTGGATACCAGCAGCAGTTTTATGGAATTAGGAAGGCAAGAGGTCAAGAAAAAATGAAGATGTGTAGATCAAAGAGCAAATATTCAGATTTTTAACACTGTCTCAATTCTAACTGAGCACATGTGATCTAGACTGTGCCAGGTGTCTGATTCAAATAAATGACACCAACTGAGTCTAGTGTGTTACTTGCATCTTGTAGATTTCAGAGCTCCACAACCAATTTTAGAATAAATAAGAAACCATGGCCTGAATGTTATGTTTTTTGGCTAAGTGTCAGTTTTGTTGAGGTCACGGAAGTATTGTCTCTGTGAAGCCAAGAAAACTTCTCACCGCAACTTACCAAAGTGGCCTCATTAACTGTCTACTCTGCCCTATGGTATCCTTCTCATCTATCCCCATTCTTCCATGCACTACACCCGGAACAAATTGCCAATGTAAAGAATTCCCGGAATGGACCAACATCACCAGTGGAGATGCGGCCCTGGAGAAGCAATGTCAGCCCAGAGCTGCTTTCACAGTCCCTGTCATTTGCCCTGGACATAGCACAGAAGGGAAATTCAGTGTGTCGCTTTGCAGACAGAGACCTTGGTGGATGGTGGTGCAGAGATGGGATGTCCCCTCCCCAACCCCTCCAGGAGCAGAGACCACAAAACCAGACAATGTCAGATTGGTCTGAGGTTACAATCCAGTTCACTGCATACTCAGCTGACTAGAGGAATGCACAGCACTGTAAGCAGAGATCAATGACCTCTCCACTCTGCCAGTGTAAGTGCCACAATCTTTTCTGTGACTACACTCACTCATTCTATCTCTGATGCTCTGCCTACTACTTTGCCCACCTCACTTCCATCGAAGCTTGTGCTTCTCCATTCTCACTAGTCCCTGCAACATCGTCCATCACTCACTGTCACCCATTCTGTTCCTGAACACTACTAACCTTGCATGCCCTCTGTGCTGCCTACTCACTTGCCTGGGACACCACCTCATCTGCAACAAGAGTAGCAGTCGTGCCACCCAGTTCCATCTCCTTTAACAATTGCCTCCCGCTCATTCCAGCAGAGAAGTAGTCCCCTATTTGGCAGAAAGAAAACTGATGCGCCATCTGACATTCAGCTCCTCACTCCTAACGAGAAGGGAAACTGGATGACCATGCCCAAACCCCTGGACTGCTATTTGAGGCTGCCTTGACTTACTGTGCCAGGACCCCGTAATCAAAGGTCATATCCCTTGAATTGATTGACTACTGCTGACAACCCTGACAAGCTTCCTAGGTTTATATTTGCATTAAATGGCATGGCAAAGCAGCAGTGCTGTGAACAAGGGCAAGGCACAAAGATGGTAAGCGATGCTGTAACCATCCAGGCAGTCTCAAAGTGATTGGTCACTAAGAAACCAAACAATCGGGCAAGACATTCAGCCTGGTCCAGTGCATGAGCTAGGTGCATTTTCCTGAGTGCCAAGTGTTCTTGCAGCAGCATTGCAATGATAATTGCCAGTGCACCTTAGATGCAAAATTGAAGCCCAAAAATGAGATGTGCCATGAAGGTTCTTAGAGGCCAGCAGATGTTGGACACTAACGTCCTTGGATATAATTTGTAGGTGTGGCCAAAATCCATGGAATGCGCCCTAAGATGTCGGTGTCACATGTGAAGGTACTTCGGAGAAATCAACAAACTGAAGTATCCACACTGACGTCCATGTTCTCAGTGTCCAGCTTGTTCATAGCAGGTGGTCCATCAGACAACTGCATATTAGCGAGGTGAGATCTGCAATTAATAACGTCTTTAACAAGCAACACTTCCCTTTCCTAGGTAGCAGTGAATTGTCTATTGAGAATCTTGCCTCAATGCTCAGAACTTAGTTGAAGGCTGTAGTGAGTTATGCCCAACCTCAAGAAAAAGGGATTGTGGCTTGTTTTGTGTATGACATGTAGGCTGCCCAAGCATATTAGGTGATCAGCTGGGCCATTGTAGGTCAGTAATGCCCCTTTTAAAACTATTTTGGTCCATGAATGCCTCAGGTATTAAAGCCAAATGATGAAAATTGAACATTGATAATCCATTTTCACTCTGAATGTAACAAAGGGATTCTGCTGCTCAATGTGCAGAAAGTTTATGACAATGAGCAGTGCATCATGTACATATATACCCAATTCCTGACAGTGGTCACATTAGTTTCAACCTGTATTAGTCATCAGCACTATTTTATTCCACCTAGACTGTCAGGTGTCAGGCTAGTACCTTGGAGGCAGAAACTTACTCAGCATGTACCTTATGACCCTTGTCCAGAATCAAACAAACAACCTGAGGAGCTCTATAATCAGAGCTCTAACTGAACAGACCAGCCCCTTTCTGGAACATACGTTCTTCTTCCCAAACAGTTCTGGAGCAATCACATTGTAAATCCCCAGTGGACCATCTGAGTTGTCTTCTGCAAATCTCATTATTTCATCTTGCAAAAGAACTAATCCTTGAACCACCTGCACTGAAAGAAAGTGCTGGAACAGGAAATGTGGAGGAAGAAAGCAGGGGTAGACTGTTATAGAAACCTTCAGAGCTATGCAGCAGCACCACTGAAAACATTTACTTAAGGAAATATTGCGACACCCAATAACTAATATCACCCTTCTCTCATTTCGCCAAGGTCCTTTCAGATTAGTGCACTTAAGGTACAAAATTTCCTCAGTAACATAGTAACTTCCCTCAGAAAGATCACATCAAATGACCACATAACACTTAAATCATTTGTTTCTGCATTACTCCAAGCATGGTGGAGACTGATTTCATCTGGAGGCCTTCAATTGTCTTGAGCATAAACTGCTGCTATGTTGCTATGTATCATTCTTTCATGGCTGCCTGCATTTTGACATTTCTGCCATGAAGGTTTAGCCTTTTTCTTTTCCCTGAGAGCACAGAATGAGAATGAACAGATTCTTTATAATAACTTATGACTTCTGTAGTGATTAACGTAATCATGTAAGTACTATACATGGTACAATGTTAACAATCCAGTTAAATTATGTAAGATGCTCAAGCAGTGTCAAAATAGATTTATTGTGCATGGCTTGTCTAACACCATGTATCTCCTAATGATCACAAAATTGCTGACAACATTGCCTGCTCAGCAAGAAGTTATTTGATAAAATCTCTTCAAAATGTACTCTAGTGTTTTCATGGGGTCATTGAAATGTGTCTGCAACCATTTGCATCCTTATCATTAATCACTTTAATCATAAGTAACAATTATTTTGACAACATGTTTATGGCATTAATCTGAAAACAGTATTTAACATTTTAGATCCTTTTTTGTGTAATATTGCTATGTAATCAAATATGGTTTTAGACATTTAATCATTCGATATCTATACATTATAAACTATCACAATGATATCAGTTGCTGTAATTTATATATATTATACGCTGCTACAGGAGTAAAACCAAATCTGGTGTTATTTTCAGGATCAAGGAATGTAAGGAGAATAATACTAAAGGGTACTTTCTATGAAATGAGACAGTAGTTATGTTTATCCCCTACATTGTGAAAATAGGCCATTCATCCCATCAAGTGTTCACCAACCCTCCAAACAGCATCTCATCTAGACCCCTCTAACCCTGCATTTCCTATGGTTAATCCACCTAACCTATACACTTTGGGCAATTTAGCAAGGCCCGCCCACCTATCTTGCACATCTTTGCACTGTAGGAGGAAACCAGAGGAAACACACGCAGATATGGGAAGAACATACAAACTCCACACAGACTATTGCCCAAGGTAGATTCAAACCTGTGTCCCTGAAGCTGTGAGCTGTGAAGCTGTGCTAACCGTTGAGCCACCATGCCATTTGTCTTCCCAAAGTACAAATTTGTTTTCCAAAATATTCACTATCAATGAGAATAAATTCATATTTTCACTGCTGTGAAATCTATTTTTAAATTATACTCAATGGTTGTTTCCATGCAACACGTGAGAAAAAAAATCTTTAGGCTGAGCTTCTGCTGCATCCATTGTTATGGTTTGTTATGAAATGTGAGCACACTTACACATAATATCTATCTGTAAAATTCTCCTTCCTCAGTTGGCATGGCTCCATTTGATACCTCTCAACGATGTAGTCAATATCAAAAGCACTTAAGGTGATCAATACTGGCACTAATCCATGAAGCCTACATCAGTAAATCACCAATAGACTTGGTCAATGGGCTGCCCCAACTAAATTTTGACTATAATGTCTGAGTGGCAATCATCTGTTCTTTGGCCTGTGGAATCAATACAATTACCTATTTGTGTAGCACTCATTTGAATAAAAATCATATGATACAGACATAATTCGATAAAACCTTCAGCAATTTTTCCAAATATCATCCTGATATAAAATAATAAAGAAAAATAAATTTCAGGCCGAATATCACGGAAATTACTGTTTCAAAGAGATTTTTTTCAATAAACATCAAGAGTGGTTGAAGGAATTAGACAATTTGGAAGCTGTAAGTCAGTATTTAACATAGTTTGGAGTAAACTCAAATTAGCAAAAGAGATATTGTCTTAATCAGTAACTTGTTGTCCTTACAAATTTTCCAATGCTTAATATATTTGGCAGTATCCTGACTGGATGATTTGTTACAAATTGAATTAAAACAATTATTAATATGGAAAATTAAATCAAGGTCAGACCAAAAGCCTGGACATAAATTTTATAAAAGTTTTTATTTGTGCACTGTAGTGTCCCCATCTCAAGAAGAAGCCTCACCTACCTTGGAGGTCCAAGTAGGTTAATTAAAAGTTATTTGGAAGAAAATAATAATATTTTTATCTATCTGCTGTCAGCAAATTGGGAACAGATAATGCAACTGATAAATCATTAATATGTATTTTCCAGTTGCCAAAATCTGGCTAAAACCCTGACAAACTAAATCTACTCCATTTTGTACTGAATGAGATTTTCTGGTAAACATTTTAAACCAGCCTAAAATGAGTTCCCTAAAAATGACCTATTGTATTGTTTCCTAATTTTCATGCATGGAGCTGAATCCCACTGTGATTTTGCATTTGCTTTGTGATTTAATCTCTGGAACGTGGCCTGTTGGATGTCCATAGGTCTGCCAAGAGGACATCTGCGAAGAAGAACAAGATATGAAGGTGAATGACATTGACACAAGCAATTAGGAGAATTGTTGATGTCACCTGAAGGCTGAATGTCTGCTCGAGTGTTAGTAAAGGATTGAGGTGAAACAGGAAGCTGAGAAATGGAGCCACAGTAAACAGAGGCCGGCGTATGCTGTACCTTCTCAGCCTACTGTCTTCATCTGTAGCAAACATTCCATCGACTGCCATGGCAAAGTGGCTTCATGATTCGCATCTGGCAGAGTTTAGCATTAAGTTAACCTGTAAGGTGTAAAACAATTGTCTCACAGGATTCAACTTTGCCAAAGGTGGAATGCCAGTAACTTGGTGGGGAGCAATAATTCCAAATTATAATTCTTCGCTTGGAAAAGTACTTCCCTATCACACTCCTTGCCCTAATTTTAAGATTATTCACGTGGTTCTGTAATCTCCCACCAGAAGTAGTCGTTCCTTTGTAGCTATATTATTGCATTACTTTATCATTTGAAACACCTCTGATGTAGGTGCAGTCAGGAAAGTGAAGAAAGACAGATTACTAGTAAATGAAATTTAGGTACAAAATAAGTCTATAACTTTGCCATTTCTAGTGAGAATGTAAACATTGCTAAAAAGAGAATGTGAACAGTTAAAACAGTTCCCTATCAATCTTAATTCTCAGGCTAGGCAGGTGACTTATGATAGGCCAGGATGTTGCTATAGGGATAGAACAGAGATTGGCTGTCTCCATGATCATTTTTAGAAAGGTGCCATGTAAGTACAAATTTCTTCAGCCTACATAAAAATGCATCACACTGCAACCCTGACTGATGATCTGGAATTACTTTCCAGTGTAACTTTTAGCACAATCCAGATTATTTGATAAATGAGCTCTAGTATTAGTTTTGTAGCCTAAATGTAGTCTGAAAGGATTTGTACATACATTGCCCCGTTTTGAAATAAAGGTCTCGGAGACAACCAGTCTCTGCTATGTCTCTATGGAAACACCCTTCCCAATCAGTATTCACCTGCTTAGCCTGGCAATTAAGATTTACAGGCGACTGCTGTTGCTGAATCTTCATGTCAATAATGGCCCAACCAATAGGCACCCACTTCTGTATAAAATAGTGAGCCTTTGCTCAGTTCTGTTTCTTGCATCCTAGTTCTGATGTGTGTAACATGAACAGCTTCAACTTCTTATACTTTTTTATTAATGTTTATATGTACTATGAAGCAGCTAATTGTAACTAGAATGGCAGCACAGGAAGGGAAATGACCTGTGGTTCTGCAGGATGTGGGAGTTTCAAGTAACAGATGTTACCTGAGATGAATGTATCTGTCTTAACTGAAATCATTTTGAGTTCAAGGTCTCAAAACATAGTGTGGAGTTGAAGATACATAATCCACATGATGGAAGTTTTAAAAATTAGTCATCATATTAAGAGATATGGAGTGGTCAAAGAAGTGGGAGCTATCTATGCATGAATCAATGAAAGCATGGGGCAGTCAAAGCTGAAATATCCAAATTACTCTCTCCAACGAGTTTGAAGCACCACATTTATTTAGGGATAATGAAGACTCTTCAGGACCATCAATGAATCTTCTGCACTTCACATACAGAATTCTGGGTCCGTTTTCTTCCTCAAGACAGTAGAATTTGAGAGGTACTTCCAAGAAATATTCCCACAGGGCTGGGAGGAAATGAACAGAAAAACAACACTGATTGTGAGATTCATGTAGAGCAGCTAATTTAGGAATGGAAATCTCTGAAGTCTTGCAAAAGGAATTTAGGCAAATAGTAACCAGGTTCTGAAGAAGGACGTAGATGATGGCCATCCCTCAGTCAGATATTAGAATAGGAAAATTAAAGAATTCAACAGATAAATATTAGGAAATTATCACTTGGAGGATTTTTTTGTTTGTTGTGGCAGTGGTATTGTGATTGGGTTTCTGGGTGTCACACATTGAAAGGATGTTGAAATGATCGAAATGATAAAGACGAATTCAAGAGGATGCTTGTATGAACAAATATAAATAGGAGGCGAGACTTGAAAAAAACTGTCATTTCATTAAAGCAGATAAAATTATATCATGATTTGTATGGGGTGTTTGAGATGATGAAGGGTCAGGGCAGGGCCTTCGTGTTATTTTTCTCTGTGTTGCAATGCAGCACTGATCCTAAAAAAAAAGCAATCATTTTGAGTCAAGTCAACTGGGAACCATCTCATTTTACTTTGACAATGATATCATGTCTATTGAATAGAGTGTTAATCAAGTTTGCTCAAATTTTTCAACATTTTCATTAAAAATGCATCATTCTTTACAATTCAGGGCAATATCAGCCAACATAAATGCTCCAACATGCAGATGTTAGAAATAAGCATTGGCAGTGAGAAGGAAGGAAAATAAATAAGACTCAAAACTAAATTATGAAAAGCACCAAATGATGGAACCAACGTGTTTTATTCTTATCCATAACAGAATAGTAAATAAATAACATCAGTCCAATAAATAAATACACAGAAATATGAAGCTAATCTCTATTATCCATCAGTACATGGTGTGGCCTTTTACAGTGAAAATTAAGAAATGAGCAACATTTTATCCTTCCTTCTAATTCAAATATCCCTAATAACCATAAATGAACTTGAGCTAAAGTGTTTGGTAAAACATTTTAATTTCAAGAAATTTATTCACAATCACTTTGAAATTTGAATTGCTAAGGCCTAATGCAATTTGTCACTTGGTTTTCTTACACATGCACAATAATCGATTTTAAAACTCTCAATATAAATTAATAAATGGACTGTTGCTGAACCATTTAGAATACTATGCATATTTGAAGATTCCAGTTCAAAATGCCATTTGTCATTGAGTCACACAGGTCTACAGCACAGAAAAACACCGTTTGGCCCAATAAGTCCATGCTGGTCAAGAAGAAGTACCTAACAATTCAAATCCCATTTTGCAGCACTTTGCCCTTGGCCATGTATGCTTTGGCATCACAAATGTACATCTAATTACTTCTTAAACATTATGAGGATTTCTTCCTCTACCACCCTTACAGGCAGTGAATTTTAGATTCTCACCAAATGAAAAGAATGTTTTCCTCATATCCCTCTAAACCTCCTGCCCCGCCCTTAAATCTATGTCCTGGGCCATCAATCCCTCCAGCTAGGACAGAGGTTTTTCCTATCTACCCTGTCTATGCCCTCATAATTTTATACATCTCAATCATATTGTAACAGCAGCATACTATAAACACTGTGGATCTGCAAACTTAAATATTTTTGGGGGCAGGGAAGTTTCTTTGGAACATAAGATACCTGGCACAAAAATAAATTCTGGCTACATTCACTGTCTGATAAATTTCAAAATCTGTTGGCCTTTAAATAGTTAAAAATGTACAAATATCAATAGAGGAAGCAAAATGCTAGCTAAAAGAATGCAAAAAAATTGGCGCTATTTTATTATCATAATTTCTTGTATCTTTTTGGTAGATTTTATTGTATTTACGTTTATCCCTCTGTAGCAGTAATTTAATGACATTTTTGCCATTATGTTCCTTATTTGCAGATATAGCAGTATATGGTTATGTTTTTTTCATTTATAGTCCAGAGACCTGGATTTATAATCCAAAGAACGATTTCAAATTCATGTCTCCATTTAAAATTGTCTGCAAGATTGTCAGAGCGTCATAAAACCCATTTATTTCACCAACCTACTTTAGAAAAGGAAGCTTGGTATCTTTACCTTATCTAATCTACATATGACTTCATTCTTACACTAGACTCTTAAGTACTCTTTAATTTGGTCTAATATATCAGGATGTTGGATAAGGCTACAGAAAGAAATAAAAGCATGAAAGAAAGAGTCTGACAGAGTAAGGGGATGGTGCAGCACTGTAACACATATCCAATTCTCAAAAGAAACTTAACAAAAATAAAATAATAAAATGTGAGGCTGGATGAACACAGCAGGCCAAGCAGCATCTCAGGAGCACAAAAGCTGACGTTTCGGGCCTAGACCCTTCATCAGAGAGGGGGATGGGGAGAGGGAGCTGGAATAAATACGGAAAGAGGGGGAGGCAGACCGAAGATGGAGAGAAAAGAAGATAGGTGGAGAGAGTGTAGGTGGGGAGGTAGGGAGGGGATAGGTCAGTCCAGGGAAGACGGACAGGTCACGGAGGTGGGATGAGGTTAGTAGGTAGCTGGGGGTCCTCTCACCCATCCCTTCCTCCCACCCCAAGCCGCACCCCCCGCTACCTACTAACCTCATCCCACCTCCTTGACCTGTCCGTCTTCCCTGGACTGACCTATCCCCTCCCTACCTCCCCACCTACACTCTCTCCACCTATCTTCTTTACTCTCCATCTTCGGTCCGCCTCCCCCTCACTCCCTATTTATTCCAGTTCCCTCCCCCCATCCCCCTCTCTGATGAAGGGTCTAGGCCCGAAACGTCAGCTTTTGTGCTCCTGAGATGCTGCTTGGCCTGCTGTGTTCATCCAGCCTCACATTTTATTATCTTGGAATCTCCAGCATCTGCAGTTCCCATTATCTCTTAACAAAAATAAAATGTTGTTTTGGGCAGCAATGATGCACTCCAGCCCCTATGGTACCCATTGGTTGTGAAAGGCCTCAACCATGTCAGCAGACATGGCTCGCTATCACTTACCAAGCCATCAAGCATGGGGATAGCTATTGAAGAGAGGCAGGCAGTCAGATCTAATGACTTCCTCCCTGGCCCACTGCCCGGACCAGCTAATGGCCATCTTGGCCAGGTGCAGGAACAAACGACGAGGAAGTCCTGTGATCTTCCCATTCCTCTGTATGAATTGCAGCCTAAAATTGAGGATCAGACCGTTCAAACAATAAAACAAGGGCTCAGCTACCACAAGCCATATGTGAGTGCAACGCAGACTCCTCAAGGTCTGGAGGTCCACAAACCAACTTAGTCAACTATTGTATATGTGCCATCTGTTTTAAGATCCAGGCATTCAATTTTCATTAGCAGTGGATGGCAATATTACAAATGCATATGCATATAGTGGCTCAGTGGTTAGCACTGCAGCCTCACAGCGCCAGGGACCTGAGTGCGATTCTACCTTTGGGTAACTGTCTATGTGGAGTTTGCACATTCACCTGTGTGGGCTTCCTCTGGGTGTTCCAGTTTCCTTCCACAGTCCAAAGATGTGCAGGCTAGGTGGATTGACCATGCTAAATTGCCCATAGTGCCTGGGGGTGGGGGGACGGTGTGTAAGTTTGTGGAATAGAGATAGGAAATGCTGGGTTACAGAGTATGCTCTTTGGACGGGCTGTGTGGGCTTGTTGGGCTGAATAGCCTGTTTCCACCCTGTAGGGATTCTATGATTATCTAGCTGCACATATATAAGGAAAAATGACCATGAAGCATGGGTAGCAACATAACTTAGAGGAAGACAGCATCAGAATTGAGAATATTTGAATTGACATAGATTTGTAAAATCTTATTTTCTTTCATTCCCACAGATGACCTCAGACATAGATCTCCCTGTTGCAACTTCATAGTTGTGAGTTTTATGCTGAGTCATTGTTTTGAGGCTGTGTTAGTTTAATAAATCATATGTTCTTTCTTTTGTCATTTCTTTTGAAGTGCTCATTCCGTTTCAGGCTGTCCTCTAAGCTATGAAATGTGAGAAATAACAACAGCATATTTGTCAAAAATCATAAGGTGACGATGACAAATAGCTGTGTGTAGACCAAGTACACTCAAAAGGCAATGCAATCATCAGGCTTTTCAGAAATACGGGTTTTCAAGATGACTGTAGGCATGATTGCAGAGATAAGCATGGTTTTAAACAAACTGGTTGAATGGTCAACTGGAGGATCAGTTGTTGAATGAACCTAAACTTGTGATGAATATTTTACTGAAATCTCATAGTTAATGTGGAATTTTCTGGCTCTTCATATTTAACAACATTGTAAAGTTCCCATGAAGTACTTCTGAATTTTATGTAATTTTATAAAAGTTGTATGAATCTAGCTGGATTCTGCAGTTAAAGAGCTTATTATTAGAGAATTGTCTCCTTTTGTGCAGTAATTTGTCTGATGTTACCTTAAATGGAACTCGCACCAGTCACAAAAATGTAGAGGAGCAGGAATTAGATTAATTTGCAGGGCTGAGAAATTTCTGCCACTTAACAGAAACCAGACTTTTGGACCATGGAATTCCATGCTTTGGATTTATTTTTCCAATTTACACCTCACCTATCCCTCAGACTCTCTCTCTTTAGTACACAGCCAATTCTGACCTGGCTTTGACTCACTTTCTATGACTCGAATGTTTAGATCCCCTCAGCCAGTACAGCTGTCTCCTAGAGCCTCCTCCACTGAATGAAGTCACTCCTGTTTTTAACCGAGCAACCTGACCCAGAATCAATTGTAACCCATCAATTAACTTCAGGTTCCAACTTCAGCCTCAGGAGGGAGAGAGATTCCAGCCAGCCATGCTCTCTGCCTCATCCTACCCAGGTCAGCAAGAAGATGGCAAGGAGATAGCAAGAAATGCAGATGCTGGAGTGCTGAAGAAGGGTCCTGTTCCAAAACATTGACTTTCCTACTCCTGTGATGCCGCCTGACCTTCTGCATTCCTCCAGCTCCTCACTGTGTTGACCCCAGGTCAGCAGTTGCCACTTTGTGCCACATCTGGCTTAGCCTGGCTTAGTCCCATGGATTTACTCAAGCACACAGTGATGGAAGAGCCTGTATTCCCTGACTCATTTGTTCTGTGCCCCTGGGGCTAAAGCTGCTATCCACGAAGCAATTGGCTTGCCCTTTCAATGCAGATCCACCTGGTGGAATATTTAATACATGTCGATAATAGGTGTTTGTTTGAAGTGTTTGCTGGGAAAGGCCATGCTGAGGAGTCACTTGATAAAGAAGATGGGATTAAGGGAGTGGGATTCTTCAAAGTGCAACACTGGGCTTATAACTATTATTAATTATATTCAGTAATTTGGTGCCAGCCAAGGTGGCTATGACACAGACAAAAATTCAAGTCTGAATAAGGAGAAGAATTCCAGATGGGGAAGGGCAGAGAAGGAGGAGGGGGTGAGTGAGTGGGGTCTGCATGGGGAAGGAGCAAGGCTGACTGAGGTTTTGGAGAGGAGGTGGGAAGATAGTGTGGTGGATGGGTGAGCAGGGTGGAGTGAGTGGAGTGGATAGCTATGGAGGTAGAGGACATATTTGGGGAGGGAAGACAAGTATAGGTGAGGGGGAGAAGGTTTAGGAACAGGAGCTGCTGAACGAATGTGTTTGTGTGTGTGCATGTGTGTGTTGGAGGAGAAGGTGTGAGGGTGGAGTTGAGAAGCTCTTCATTGAGTCTTCTGCCTTGATAGAAAATGCAGAATTTCATTGAAATAAGACCATATTACAAAGTACTTAAAATTAATAAATCTTCGTATTTATATTAAGTGCTAAAATATGTTTATATGCAATCTGCAAACTTTAATAATAACATAGCAAATGTTAATATGTTGCTTAATGCTGGTACACTGTATGCTATTTTCCTTTTGCTGGCTTCTGGGCTCACGCTAATTTTGAAGAGCTTTATTTGCAAACACTTTTTCATGAGATGTGGGCATCCCTGGCAAGGTCATCCTCAGTTATTGATTATTAATTGTTCTCGAGGAAGTGGCGGCAAGTTAAAATGGACCCAGATTGGAAACTTGTTTATGAAGAACTGGCATCATCCTTTGTTTCATTATCCAGCAAGATCATGCTGTTAGCATAAAGTTCATTCTGTATTACAGACAGCAAATGTGTGAGTGCTGAAATGATAAGGTCACTTTGGTAAATGCATATATTATCATTAATTGTGCAAACCAACGAGAAAATTGTTCCTGTGGATGGGAGTTGCACATCAGCAATCTGCCATAGCAGATTCCAAGGGAATTGCCAGTGCAATTGGAGATTCTGCTGGGATTTCCCCTATGCCTGGAATCCTACAAAAATATCCACTTGAACTGGAGAATTCAGAGGGTTGCCCTCCAGTTAAGTAAATAATTACACAAGACTGTTGAATACCTAATCTAGTTCTTAGGTAGCGTTTAAACTGATCTCCACAACTTATCACACAGACTCCCAACTAGCCCTCTCCAGACCACTTATATCCTTCAAGCCCTGACCTATCAAGCCCTGTCTCTATCTAGGAACTGACAACTCCTCTGGACCCAGGACAGAACAGCCCCATTTTTTTCCCCAGGACCTGACCACCCTCTATCCCTGCGACCCCAAACCTGCTGCCATCAGATCCAACAACCTCCCCTTCCCGCTTACAATCCAAAACCCTCCCTCTCCCAAAATAACACCCTGCCTTCCCCTTCTCAGATGCTAGACCCAATACTCTCCCCACCACTGCCACACCCAATCTTCCTCCCCCGAGTGCTGGATCCACTACTCTTCCTATTACTCCATGATCTGATAGACCCCTCTTCTCATTGAACCCAAAACCTCGCTCTGGGACTGGACTCAACAACACACACTGCAATCACCGCCAGAGCCGATAGTTCCAACCATCCCAAACCCACCATTAGCGCCCCATCAATTACATGCCACCCTTTCCACCTTGCATTTTGGCACCCTACCCATCTGTCACCCCAACCTCGCAATTACCTATTTACCCTTTCACAAAATCTGTCCAAAATGGCTGCCTGTGATCACGGACATTTGAATCATAGGATACAGAAACTGACAGCTGTGAAACAGGAGGCATAGTTTTGCTTTTCCCCATTATCCTGCTCTATTGTCCCATTTAAAGTACAGCTCTGCATTTCTGAAAGAGACCTGCTTGGAATATCTTGTCAGAAATGGAATGTTCTTTCTAAATGTGAAAAAAGGAGCAGAGTAGAAATCTGAGTGTGATCTCCTCAGAAAATCTGGTCATCAGTTGTACCAGCTTGAAGCCTAATAACACCACTCATTTGAAGTACTTATATTTGACTTTTGATCATAAGAAGCTACAATTATATTGCTCATTGCCACAAACATTCTCAGACCTTTTTCAACTTCAACCTCAATAACTCTCAGTTATGAGTGCCCAAATATATTTCCCATGATTCTGAAAAGAACTCAGTAAAAAGTTTGGATGCTTATTTTAATACGGAACTCAAAAAAAATTTCTTGCTCCTAGATTTTAGCGTAGCCTAATATGAGTACACCAGCAATTCAGTTTTATTGGTTTCTTTCTAAGAGGTAAAAAATCCCTGAAATAATGGTCTCCTTTGATATAACAGCCCTGTTCACATCCATCAACATCAACCTGGCCAAAGAAACACTGACGACACTATTAGAAGAACAGAAGACACATACACCAGACACCACCAACCTCATCAGCAAGGACAACATCATCAAGCTAGTGGACCTATGCCTCACCACCCACTTCACTTTCAATAACAAAACCTACTGACAAACCAACGGTACACCCATGGGATCTCCGATATCAGGGTTCTTAGCAGAGGCAGTAATGCAGAGACTCGAACAAACAGCTCTGCCAATCATCCAACCCAAACTTTGGGTCCGCTATGTGGATGACACCTTTGTCATCACTAAACAAAACAAATTAGAGGAAACCTTCAAGACCATCAATAATACCCTTTACTGGCATAACATTCACAAAAGAGGAGGAAAACAACAACAAACTGCCATTCCTAGATGTCACAGGAGAGCGAACAGCCAATGGGGAACTTCAAACCAGCGTCTACAGGAAAACAACACATACGGACCAAATACTGAACTACAGGAGCAACCATCCCAACACCCACAAACGAAGCTGCATTAGAACATTATTCCAACGAGTCACCACACACTGCAGCACAGAGGAACTATGCAGAGCAGAGGAAAATCACCTATACAGCGTATTCAAAAAGAATGGGTACCCAATGAACACAGTCTGCCGATTTCTCAGCAACAAACCCAAACAAACAGACAAAACGGGCTCAGAAACCATAACCTGTCTCCCCTACATCAAAGACATTTCTGAAATGACTGCCAGACTACTCGGACCTCTTGGCATCAGGATAGCCCACAAAGCCACCAGCACACTAAAACAGCAGCTAATGAACTTAAAAGACCCTATACAGACAACAAATAAAATGAACGTCATCTACAAAATACCTTGCAAGAACTGTGACAAACACTACATTGGACAAACTGGCAGGAAGCTAGCCACCAGGATACATGAACATCAACTAGCCACAAAACGACATGACCCACTATCACTCGTATCTTTACGTACAGATGAGGAAGGACACCACTTTGATTGGGACAACACATCCATCCTAGGACAAGCCAAACAGAGACACGCACGAGAATTCCTAGAAGCATGGCATTCCAACCGGAACTCCATCAACAAACACATTGTTTTGGAGCCAATCTACCATCCTTTGAGAAAAAAGAACAGGAAATGACATCACCAACACAGGAAATGACATCACCAACCCAAGGAAACCTAAACTGATAAATAGAAAGCGGGACATAACACCAGCGCTTCGTCGGAGGCGCACTGATGATGTTACCTAGAATGGTGACGAAACGTCTGAAAACTAACCTTCCAGCTCAGCGAGCAAACTCACATCCAGAACCTCAACCTGAGCTACAAATCTTCTCAAAACCCGCTAGGTAAAAAATTAGAATTCACAATTTAAAGACAATAGATACTTATTGCACCTTATTAAGGACATATTGTCACTTAAAGCAGGCTTTTATTTTTCTGCATCACCTCCTCTCACCTTGCTTCTAAGTATAATGCTTTTAGTTAGTGTGTATTTTAGAGAAAAAAATCACACGAGAGACAAGAAAGCAAAGTGTGGAGCTGGATGAACACAGCAGGCCAAGCAGCATCTCAGGAGCACAAAAGCTGACGTTTCGGGCCTAGACCCTTCATCAGAGAGGCAAGAGACAAGAGGTTTGTTCACATCATCTCTGATGTTATCAGTTCATTATAATTCTTATTAATTTTTAAGAACCCAAAGAACTGCGGATGCTGTAAATCAGGAACAAGAACAAAGTTGCTGGAAAAGCTCAGCAGGTCTGGCAGCATCTGTGGAGGAGAAAACAGAGTTAGCGTTTCGGGTACGGTGACCCTTCCTCAGAACTGTTAACGTTAACTCTGTTTTCTCCTCCACAGATGCTGCCAGACCTGCTGAACTTTTCCAGCAACTTTTTTTTGATCTTAATAATTTTTGTTGTTTTCATATCTTTTTGTGGGCTTAAAGTTGGGTTTCATTAACACCATACAAAAACAGCTAATAAGTCTTAAAAGGGAGGGTGTATACTCACTGCTGACCAGAAAGAATGTTTCTGAATAAACAAGTGGCTTCCAGACCTACAGATCAGGCTCCCAGGTTTGATTATTGCCTTGCAATAGTGGCCCAGGAGCAAAGACATCTTGGCTGCTGTAGTGGGGCAGAAAACTCTCCAAGCAATACCTCTGACACCAGAGGGAAAAGGTCGTAGAAGAAGTTAATGCCAAGAATTTAGGCACCAGGATATGTGATAGACAGAATTTTGGTGGCTCAGCGAATCAAGTAAAATGGAGAATAAGCAAGAAAGTGGACCCAAAGCACAAAGTAGCCATGATCATCCTGAATAAGGCTTAATAGGCCATGTGGTATGTTCCTGCTCCTGTATCATGTTCTTGTTTTCCCTGGAGCATTGCTTCATTGCCCTGGCATTCCTTAATGGAGTTGCAACTTGTTTGCAACCCCTCATGGGGACCCATGAATCTTCCTCTTTCTCTTCATCTGAAAAAGAATGTCATTCGTCCATTCCCTGGTTAAGAGATCCTCACCAATGACAATGGGACTGGCATGCTGAGGTATATATTATAATGTTGTGCCTGATTGATCCAGACAGTGGAACCTAATCTTTGACAATCCATTGGACTGCGTAATTATTTCTGTTATGGAGCCATGGGAATCACTGCATCAGTCTTTCAATAGGTGGAGCAATTCCATTCAGTTGTCATGAGTCATGTTTCTAGTGACAGCTCTTGTCATCAAGAAGCTGTCTCTACGGCCATGTAGGGGTCTCAAGAAGCTGTGACACTTCCGTGTTTTTAATGTCTATAAGATTATGAGAGCTTCCTGGGAACCCAGCAAACATTTAGTGGATTTGTTTGTGGTGGTCACAGCTGAGTGGCACATTGATGGAGTGGAACACTTTCTAGTTAATGAATGGTGCTGGCTGTTCCCAGGGAGCTCTGATCACCACATGAATGCAATCTATAACACCTTGAACTTGAGGGAAACACAAGGCCAATAAATCTGCAGCTTGACTTGCAGAATCTATGGTAGACACCCTCAACAACTTCTCTTTCGATTCCTCCCACTTCCTACAGACAAAGGGGGTGGCCATGGGCACCCGCATGGGCCCCAGCTATGCCTGCCTCTTTGTAGATCACGTGGAACAGTCCCTCTTCCGCACCTACACAGGCCCCAAACCCCACCACTTCCTCCGTTACATTGATGACTGTATCAGCGCCGCCTCATGCTCTCCAGAGGAGTTCGAACAGTTCATCCACTTCACCAACATCTTCCACCCCAACCTCAAGTACACCTGGGCCCTCTCCAACACATCCCTCACCTTCCTGGACCTCTCAATCTCCATCTCAGGCAACCAGCTTGCAACTGATAATAAAATGTGAGGCTGGATGAACACAGCAGGCCAAGCAGCATTTCAGGAGCACAAAAGCTGACGTTTCGGGCCTAGACCCTTCATCAGAGAGGGGGATGGGGAGAGGGAACTGGAATAAATAGGGAGAGAGGGGGAGGCGGACCGAAGATGGAGAGTAAAGAAGACAGCTGGAGAGAGTATAGGTGGGGAGGTAGGGAGGGGATAGGTCAGTCCAGGGAAGACGGACAGGTCAAGGAGGTGGGATGAGGTTAGTAGGTAGATGGGGGTGCGGCTTGGGGTGGGAGGAAGGGATGGGTGAGAGGAAGAACCGGTTAGGGAGGCAGAGACAGGTTGGACTGGTTTTGGGATGCAGTGGGTGGGGGGGAAGAGCTGGGCTGGTTGTGTGGTGCAGTGGGGGGAGGGGACGAACTGGGCTGGTTTAGGGATGCAATCATCCTCCGACACTTCCGCCATTTACAATCCGACCCCACCATCCAAGACATTTCTCCATCCCCACCCCTGTCTGCTTTCCGGAGAGACCACTCTCTCCGTGACTCCCTTGTTCGCTCCACACTGCCCTCCAACCCCACCACACCCGGCACCTTCCCCTGCAACCGCAGGAAATGCCCCCACAACTCCTCCCTCACCCCTATCCCAGGCCCCAAGATGACATTCCACATTAAGCAGAGGTTCACCTGCACATCTGCCAATGTGGTATACTGCATCCACTGTACCTGGTGCGGCTTCCTCTACATTGGGGAAACCAAGAGGAGGCTTGGGGACCGCTTTGCAGAACACCTCCGCTCAGTTCGCAACAAACAACTGCACCTCCCAGTCGCAAACCATTTCCACTCCCCCTCCCATTCTCTAGATGACATGTCCATCATGGGCCTCCTGCAGTGCCACAATGATGCCACCCGAAGGTTGCAGGAACAGCAACTCATATTCCGCCTGGGAACCCTGCAGCCATATGGTATCAATGTGGACTTCACCAGTTTCAAAATCTCCCCTTCACCCACTGCGTCCCTAAACCAGCCCAGTTCGTCCCCTCCCCCCACTGCACCACACAACCAGCCCAGCTCTTCCCCTCCACCCACTGCATCCCAAAACCAGTCCAACCTGTCTCTGCCTCCCTAACCTGTTCTTCCTCTCACCCATCCCTTCCTCCCACCCCAAGCCGCACCCCCATCTACCTACTAACCTCATCCCACCTCCTTGACCTGTCCGTCTTCCCTGGACTGACCTATCCCCTCCCTACCTCCCCACCTACACTCTCTCCACCTATCTTCTTTACTCTCCATCTTCGGTCCGCCTCCCCCTCTCTCCCTATTTATTCCAGTTCCCTCTCCCCATCCCCCTCTCTGATGAAGGGCCTAGGCCCGAAACGTCAGCTTTTGTGCTCCTGAGATGCTGCTTGGCCTGCTGTGTTCATCCAGCCTCACATTTTATTATCTTGGAATTCTCCAGCATCTGCAGTTCCCATTATCTCTGATACAGCTTGTAACTGATGTCCATTTCAAGCCCACCGACTCCCACAGCTACCTAGAATACACCTCCTCTCACCCACCCTCCTGCAAAAATTCCATCCCCTATTCCCAATTCCTCCGCCTCCGCCACATCTGCTCCCAAGATGAGGCATTCCACTCCTGCACATCTCAGATGTCCAAGTTCTTCAAGGACCGCAACCTTCCCCCCGCAGTGGTCGAGAATGCCTTTGACCGCGTCTCCCGCATTTCCCGCAACACATCTCTCACACCCCGCCCCCGCCACAACCGCCCAAAAAGGATCCCCCTCATTCTCGCACACTACCCCACCAACCTCCGGATACAACGCGTCATCCTCCGACACTTCCGCCATCTACAATCTGACCCCACCACCCAAGACATTTTTCCATCCCCACCCTTGTCTGCCTTCCGGAGAGACCTCTCTCTCCGTGACTCCCTTGTTCGCTGCACACTGCCCTCCAACCCCACCACACCCGGCACCTTCCCCTGCAACCGCAGGAAGTGCTACACTTGCCCCCATACCTCCTCCTTCACCCCCACCCCAGGCCCCAAGATGACTTTCCACATTAAGCAGAGGTTCACCTGCACATCTGCCAATGTGGTATACTCTATCCATTGTACCCGGTGTGACTTCCTCTACATTGGGGAAACCAAGTGGAGGCTTGGGGACTGCTTTGCAGAACACCTCCGCTCGGTTCGCAACAAACAACTGCACCTCCCAGTCGCAAACCATTTTAACACCCACTCCCATTCTTTAGATGACATGTCCATCATGGGCCTCCTGCAGTGCCACAATGATGCCATCCGAAGGTTGCAGGAGCAGCAACTCATATTCCGCTTGGGAACCCTGCAGCCCAATGGTACCAATGTGGACTTCACCGGCTTCAAAATCTCCCCTTCCCCCACCGCATCACAAAACCAGCCCAGCTCATCCCCTCCCCCCACTGCGTCCCAAAACCAGCCCAGCCTGTCTCTGCCTCCCTAACCTGTTCTTCCTCTCACCCATCCCTTCCACCCACCTCAAGCCGCACCTCCATTTCCTACCTACTAACCTCATCCCACCTCCTTGACCTGTCCGTCTTCCCTGGACTGACCTATCCCCTCCCTACCTCCCCACCTATACTCTCTCCACCTATCTTCTTTTCTCTCCATCTTCGGTTCGCCTCCCCCTCTCTCCCTCTTTATTCCAGAACTCTCACCCCATCCCCCTCTCTGATGAAGGGTCTAGGCCCGAAACGTCAGCTTTTGTGCTCCTGAGATGCTGCTTGGCCTGCTGTGTTCATCCAGCTCCACACTTTATTATCTTAACCAACTCATGGTCAGTTCTGACAGGGCATTGGTGACCCCCCTGATGCATCTGTAAGTAGGTGCCTGTCAGATGCTGTGCATGTTCGCTCTGGAGTTCTGCAATGATTTGGATCATAAAAAATTCAATGCTGCAAAGACTGAACCAATACATTGAGGGTACAACTAGAGAATTGGACATCTTGGACAGGAGATGTTGCAGTGTGATTTGGCAGGCTGAATGAATGGGAAAATGCATGATAGGTGCAGTATAACGTGAATAAGTGTGAGGTTATCCATTTTGACATCAAAAGTAGGAAGGCAGATCATTATTTGAATAGTTGCAAATCGAAAGAGAAAAATATTCAATGAAACCCAGGGGTTCTCTTGCACAAGGCGCTGAAAGTAACCACACAGGTGCAGCAGGCAATGAAGAAGGCAAACTATATGTTGGCCTTCACAGTGAGAGGTCCAGGTAAAATAATGTTTTGCTGCAACTATATTTGCTACATTTGGATTATTGTGTGCAGTTTGGTCTCCTTATCTGAAGAAAGATGTTCTTGCTATAAAGGTAGTTCAGAAAAGATTCACCAAATTGTTTTCTGGGATGGCAGGATTGACATATGAGCCGAGGTATAGTCATTTCAGACTGTATTCACTGGGGTTAAGACGAATAGGAGGAAGGAGATCTTATAGAAACCTATGAGATTCTAACAGGGCTAGATAGGTTCGATACAGGAAGGATGTTCCCAATGATGGGAGAGTCAAGAACCAGGGATGATAGTTTAAAGCCAAGGATAGTTCTCCCATAATGTGATAGTTGTATTTTTGCATGATCTCACACTATAGGGGTGGCATGGTGGCTCAGTGGTTAGCACTGTTACCTCACAGCGCCAGGGATCTGGATTTGATTCCACCCTCAGGTGACTGTGTGGAGTTTGCACATTCTCCGCATGTCTGCATGGATTTCCTCCGGATGCTCTGGTTTCCTCCAATAGTCCAAACATGTGCAGGTTAGGTGGATTGGCCATGTGGAAATACAGGGCTACAGGGATAGGTAGGGGAGTGAGTTTGGATGGGATGCTGTTCAGAGAGTTGCAATAATCTTGTTAGGCTGAATGACCTGTTTCCATGCTGTAGGGATTTGATAGAAAATTGCCATGGAAAATTGTGTTCTAGGGAAATTGCCATACCTGTACAGCAGAAAGTTTTCATTACCCAAACAGCATCCACTATTCAACAATTATGTCACAGCAAATTTGCATTCACAAAACATACGTTGTAGCAGAAGTACCTGTAAAGCTATTAGGACTAAGATGATAAATTTCTGCACCTAGATAGTGGGGAGCCTGTGGAATTCTCTACCACAGAATGTGATTGAGGCCAAAACAATGTGTTTTCAAGAAGCAGGTAGATGTAGTTTTTGTGGCTAAAGGGATTCAGGATCAAGAGATATGGGGGGGCAGGGCAGGATTAAGGTATTGAGCTCTTTGATCAGCCATGATTATGATGAATGGTGGAGCAGGCTCAAAAGGTCAAATGGCCTCCTCCTGATCCTGTTTTCTTTGTTTTTATGTTTCTATCTTTAGCGAGCACTTCTGCAATGGGAGCAGTGTGTTAAGTACTGCAATCCTTTGAGGAGATGATCTCAAAGCAGTAACACTTCTTCAAACTGGGTCTGTAGCATCATGCAGGGCAAGAACGCTACTGTCAGTGGCTCTCAAGATGATCCTCACTCTTAATTTTAAAACAACAGAACCTTCCAGGCTGGAGGATATGTCATTTCCAGCATTTTACAGTGCACTGTTCTGGGAATTCTCAGAGCCCGTGTAGCCATGGAGGGGTGCTGCATGTCTTACTGCATGGAGGAGATTGTGCAGCCCTTACCTAGAAGGTATATCACAACTGTGTTTCCTTGGAACTAAAATTTCATTTTGCACCTCATGTTCCTAACATAAGTAATTTTAAGCAAATCATGCACCCAGCTACTGGTGGGATGTTGGTCACTGTGGCTACCTTCCTAAGAAGGTGAAGGCAAATGCAGGAGGAGCAGTGGCTGACAGCGAGCTCAGGATTAACAGTAGGAAGTGTTGAAGCTGAGGAGCACCCAGGTCAGGCGGAGGTCATAGCCACAGAGTGACTCAGAGTGTGTCAGGTCTGCAGTAAGTTTAGAACTTTCCATTCCTCCCTCCATTTTCTGGGGAAGAATGAGACTTAATGCTGACAAAGTCTCAGTATGTCCTTGTACATCAATGGAACCATGCTAGATACTAGAGTGGGACCTGAAACTTGAAGAGTTGGAGGCCATCCTGTCATTTTGTTTCTCAATGATGAAGTCAGTGCTGCAGCCTGGGCAGTGGGATTCAGGACCATAGCTGGTCCCAGCATTCCAAAATTGCACACAGATGGCACTAACAGACCCATGTCACAACAGTGCAGAATTTATCTAGAGGAATGACTTCCATTCAATTTTGTTCACATGATCTGTGATCATTGTAATCACCTCCTGATGGTGTGCACCCATTGCCCAGGGAACTGCCATGACCTCTTCGTCTTGGAGCATTCTTGAGCACCTGATATGTTTGAGGGTCTGGGTGCCTTACAAGTTTGCTTACTTGGTGACAAGGACTACCTACTCTGACATGTGCAACTCCCTGGCTGATAAGATATGCAGATGCAATGCCACCATGCTCAGGCAAGAGCCATGCTGGAATAATGATAGAATTCCTGAAGTGATAATGGGAACTGCAGATGCTGGAGAATCCAAGATAACAAAGCGTGGAGCTGGATGAACACAGCAGGCCAAGCAGCATCTCAGGAGCACAAAAGCTGACGTTTCGGGCCTAGACCCTTCATCAGAGAGGGGGATGGGGTGAGAGTTCTGGAATAAAGAGGGAGAGAGGGGGAGGCAGACCGAAGATGGAGAGAAAAGAAGATAGGTGGAGAGGAGAGTATAGGTGGGGAGATAGGGAGGGGATAGGTCAGTCCAGGGATGACGGACAGGTCAAGGAGGTGGGATGAGGTTAGTAGGTAGGAAATGGAGGTGCGGCTTGAGGTGGGTGGAAGGGATGGGTGAGAGGAAGAACAGGTTAGGGAAGCAGAGACAGGCTGTGCTGGTTTTGGGATGCAGTGGGGGAAGGGGAGATTTTGAAGCTTGTGAAGTCCACATTAATACCATTGGGCTGCAGGGTTCCCAAGCGGAACATGCGTTGCTGTTCCTGCAACCTTCGGGTGGCATCATTGTGGCACTGCAGGAGGCCCATGATGGACATGTCGTCTGAAGAATGGGAGGGGGACTTGAAATGGTTCGCGACTGAGAGGTGCAGTTGTTTGTTGCAAACCAAGCGGAGGTGTTCTGCAAAGCGATCCCCAAGCCTCCGCTTGGTTTCCCCAATGTAGAGGTAGCCACACTGGGTACAATGGATACAATATAGCACATTGGCAGATGTGCAGGTGACCATCTGCTTGATATGGAAGGTCATCTTGGGGCCTGGGATAGGGGTGAGGGAGGAGGTGTGGGGGCAAGTGTAGCACTTCCTGCGGTTGCAGGGGGAGGTGCTGGGTGTGGTGGGGATGGAGGGGAGTGTGGAGCGGTCAAGGGAGTCGCGGAGAGAGTGGTCTCTCCGGAAGGCAGACAAGGGTGGGGATGGAAAAATAGCTTGGGTGGTGGGGTCAGATTGTAGATGGCGGAAGTGTCGGAGGATGATGCGTTGTATCCGGAGGTTGGTGGGGTGGTGTGTGAGAACGAGGGGGATCCTATGCGGGTGGTTGTGGTGGGGGTGGAGTGTGAGGGATGTGTTGCGGAAAATGCGGGGGACGCGGTCAAGGGCGTTCTTGACCACTGCGGGGGGAAAGTTGCGGTCCTTGAAGAACGTGGACATCTGGGATTTGCAAGAGTGGAATGCCTCATCCTGGGAGCAGATGCGGCGGAGGTGGAGGAATTGGGAATAGGGGATGGAATTCCCACCCACCCTCCTGCACAATCTCTCCGCAACTCCCTTGTCCGCTCCACACTCCCCTCCAACCCCACCACACCCGGCACCTTCCCCTGCAACCGCAGGAAGTGTTACACTTTCCCCCACACCTCCTCCCTCACCCCTATCCCAGGCCCCAAGATGACCTTCCATATCAAGCAGATGTTCACCTGCACATCTGCCAATGTGGTATAATGTATCCATTGTACCTGGTGTGGCTTCTTCTACATTGGGGAAACCAAGCGGAGGCTTGGGGACCGCTTTGCAGAACACCTCCGCTCGGTTCGCAACAAACAACTGCACCTCCCAGTCGTGAACCATTTCAACTCCCACTCCCATTCCTCAGACGACATGTCCATCATGGGCCTCCTGCAGTGCCACAATGATGCCACCCGAAGGTTGCAAGAACAGCAACTCATATTCCGCTTGGGAACCCTGCAGCCGAATGGCATCAATGTGGACTTCACAAGCTTCAAAATCTCCCCTTCCCCCACTGCATCACAAAACCAGCCCAGCTCATCCCCTCCACCCACTGCATCCCAAAACCAGCCCAGCCTGTCTCTGCTTCCCTAACCTACTCTTCCTCTCACCCATCCCTTCCTCCCACCTCAAGCCGCACCTCCATTTCCTACCTACCACCTCATTCTGCCTCCTTGTCCTGTCCATCTTCCCTGTTCTGACCTATCCCCTCCCTACCTCCTCACCTATACTCTCCTCTCTGCCTATCTTCTTTTCTCTCCATCTTCGGTCCGCCTCCCCCCTCTCCCTATTTATTCCAGTTCCCTCACCCCATCCCCCTCTCTGATGAAGGGTCTAGGCCCAAAACGTCAGCTTTTGTGCTCCTGAGATGCTGCTTGGCCTGCTGTGTTCATCCAGCTCCACACTTTGTTATCATAGAATTCCTGAAGTTGTGGTTCCACTGCTCGGACTGGTCTGAGGGTCTCCTCCAGTATAATCCAGCAGAGTGTGTCCCATCGTCCTGGCATTCTGTGCTCTGCACAATTGGAGCAGGCAATGAAATGATGTGATAAATGCTGAGCAGCTGGGGAATGGAAACAGCTTTCCAAGGAGAAAGGAGAGACACTGGGGAAGAGGAAGGCCTCCTTGTGCAGTGGAGAGTTTAATTGCTTCTGGTAGTACAAGGCAGACAAAACCTGATTAATACCTGGTCCCAACAGAGAGAGCTGGATGCAGCAGACAAATGTGGTCATGATACCAGTATTTGGTCTGCACTGCGCAGTGAACTATGGCCTTCTGTTCATTTTGTTCGCATTCACTTTTGCTGGTTGTAAATAAATGCTCGTGATTGGAGTTGTCTAGTTGCTTGCCTATATGTAATGCTCTACTGCTTTGCAATGAAAAGATATAGATCTCTAGTGGGTATTGGGGCCAGGATAGCTGCGACTTTGAGAGAACGTGTAGCCAGAATGTAACTAAGGAGAGGTGAACTGTGTGGCCCGACGAGAGAATATGTAAGAGTGTCAGGCATGTTGGCTACATACTGTCCCCAGCATGGTTTTGTGGCTGTTGTACCATTACTTTGGACAACAGTAAATTATCAACACTTTACTGGGTGAATAGTGGCCTTTTTAAGATGGCATGGGCAGCAGGGTTGCTCATCTTTCAGTGGATATCCAAAGAGTGGGGAATTGTTCTGGGAATGGCAAGTGGTTCATTCAGGCTAGGTTTGAGTAAGAAGATTGCAAAAGAGTCAGAGTGTAGGTGGTTAATGAGGCAAGTTTGGTAAGAATTGGTGAGATCTGGAATTGGATCTTGTCAGGATTTGAGGAGGAAAATCCTCCGTGAAACTTGACGGAACTGACACTGTGCCGAAAAAACACCAAGATTCATCGTAATAGTTCTAATAGCACTAACGTGGCATAAGCATCCATTCATTGTATTGATGCATTTCACTTGTAAATATACATTAAATTTCACTTTAGTCAAGTATGCTGAATGGTCATTATATTGCCAGTTCTATGCATTTAAGGGTGTTACATATCATTTCTCATCTGTGCTGGATGATAATTGGAAAGGTGCACTTAATTCTCAAGAGATTATCTTTTGATGATGCATGTCAGCAAATGTGTGCAAAAAGGCTTCCCAATACTTGCCAACCCTCCACTAACCTTCCAAGAATGGATTACCATTGTAGCATGCCACCATCCCCTTCCTACCCCAGGAAGCAGCTCAACATTCCACCCTGTCAGGAAGTTGCTCACATGGGTCAAAATCTGGTGACACATTCTCCTACCTGTTGCATCAATTCTTAATGAAGCTTTTGAGTTCTTACTCAAGCTTTTACAATATTGTACAGTCAATTGCAGTCCCTCAACTTTGAGAGAGCAGTCGAGCATTAAGTACTGCCTGTCAGTAAAAAAAATTAAGCCATTTGCTGTTCCCCACAATTGCTCAACGGTGTGTTGAACCTGGGTCTGCACTCTACAACCATGCAAACGAGCATACTGCTCAAAGTTTGGCTACAACACTTCAACTAGAGGCAAAATGATCCACATTTCAATCCCATTCTTCAGTTCGATGGTTATCCAATTTAGTTTCTTAGTGTCAAGTAGAAATTCGGAGACAGAATGGCAGTGGACAATCCATTACCATGACTAAAATTCTCCTCAAATGTTAAATTTAAAATTAAGCAGATATGGCAAAAACTGACCGGAAAGAGGACAAAACGTAAGTGTGAAATCAACTGCATCCACCTGCAACCATAACATGGGAGAATAATTTAACTGATGTTTGGTAAATTGGATAAAAAATAAAAGAACTGCAGATGCTATAAATCAGGGACAAAAACAGAAGATGCTGGAAAGGCTCAGCTGGTCTGGCCTCACCTGTGAAGAAGAGTCAGAGTTAACATTTCGGATCTGGTGACCCTTCCTCAGAACAGGAGGAAAAGTCACTGGACTTGAAATATTAACTTTAACTTTTCTTCACAGATGCTGCCAGACCTGCTGAGCTTTTCTAGCAATTTCTGGTTTCGGTAAATTGGGTTTGATTTCAAAAATATATCAGGCATAGAATCAGAGGCAGATTGGGCCTGTAGGGTCAATTCTTTTAGTTAAAAGAGAAGTTGGAAGGAAGAGAAAACAAAGGTCAGCTGTAGGTTGACAGCTGGCTGAAGTCAAAAACCTTGTAACAGAGTGGAAAGTAAAAGGAAAACTATAATATATATAAAAGGGTCTGCCATAAAAGATATCTGCAAAGTAATATAATCATATACTATTGTGAAGAATAATATGCTGGATAGGGAAATCCACAATGAGAAAATTTCATGATTGGATAGCTAAGAGAAAAATGTGTTTACTGTAATAAAGCACTATTGATGATACAGAAATAAGTAAAACAGATTTGAAATAAGGATCAGTTTTGCCACTGAGTAATTATGAAGAAAAATGAAACAAGTTTACTTGTTTTCTTTCTGATAATAGTACTAATATATATTTATAAACAGACACATTTCTGTAAGAACCTGAAAGTCCATTGAATTCTTTGTCAGATAACAGCATTGACAGAAATATCCTGTTGCTATTGAAGCATGTCAGCCTATACATCTTTCAGCCAATTATATTTTGAAACGGCAAAATAATTTGCTTAACAGAAAACATAACTGCCATTTGCCTTGGGTGGTTAGGATGGATAGTGATTCAAGACTTTGCACAACTGATGAATTCTACACAACTTAAACGTCTGCACGTTCCTGATTTTACAACGGCACTTATTAAAGGTATTGTGTAATTTTTTTGCTTTTAGTTACAAACAAAAATAGTTGCGTAACAGAAAAGAATTGAGTCATAATAAATGGTTGGCCACTCTTTTAATTTATTAGTGTTTGTGTATTTTATGGGACATTATACAGGCTATGAGAACATTTTAAAGTCCAATATTGGTGTCAGCTTTTGTATGGTGTGAATTTTAAACTGGAAACTGTATGAGAATCTTTTAGCATTTTGGTTTGCCTGTGAAATTGAATGAATATCTGCTTAAAGAGAGCAATATTATTTATTCATTTGTAACTGCAGATTCATGGTTTGATAAAAGTAAGTACACATTCAGGGAAAATTTCCAAAGGGGAAAGTTGATGTTAACAAAGAGAAGTGAGGGTAAGAATAAGGTCAATAGCACTTTTTGATAAGTTTCACAGATTGTAGTCCATCAGAAACCCAGGCAAGGCAGGTTTGAATTGTTTTTGTGGAATTAGAAAGAGAAAATGTACCCCTCTCAGCCACAAAACACATTTTGAAACATTACTGCCCAGACCAATTCCCTTGCAACTGCCCACACCAGACTAATCTTGCTGCTGGCTAGAGGGACTAACATTATTCAGCCTTTAGTCTGATGAGCTCCACTGAGATGTCTGTTTGTCTTCTTACAGCTCACCATTCTGATACAAATATAGTCATAACCTCAAAATTGCAAGGACCTCTTGTAATCTGGAACAGTGATCTATAATCAACCCCTTTGTATATTTATAGATGAAAAGTGTTCAGTACCAACTTCCATCTATGCCCTTTTGTCATAAAAATCGATGAACAGTAACTTTTAAAAGTTCATTTAATACTTTATGCCAGGTGGCAATCTTTAGTTTGTTACCACAGTTTTATGTTGAAGTTTCACTTCTGCTTTATAACCGCCTTGAAATGGTAAACATTACTCATGGAAGTGACTGAACGAGTGAGCAGAGTTGCAGCCTACTAATAACGTAAGGCTTTTTGGTGTTTCTTTAAGTTAAGTAATTCATGCACAGCATTTTTAAGTAATTCAAGATATGTCTGCAATCTCTAGCAAAAAAGCATAAATTTCATGAAATGTTTCTAAGACTGAACAAAAGTGCAGAAATGCAAAATAAGTTTTGATTTGTAGCCTATTCAAAAGCTGTGGCACTTACACCATTATTATTGCACCATTTTTATTCAAAATAGTATCAGAAATTTATATTATTCAGAAAAGTGCATTCATTTGTACATTTTGCTGTTCAGTTATCAATTCCTTTATCATGGAGACTAAGATTGTCCTGAAGGTATTCCAGGCTATTCTGGAATGCTATTGTGTTCAGATCATGTCTCTAAATATAAATACTTGCAGCAATTGTAGGACATATGGATTTTTCGATTTTTTTGAGATGCAGGGAAGGATATTTTTTAGGACATCAGCATCAGGTTGTCAGTGATGATGGTAAAAAAGTGGATGTGTGCACACTTTCCAAAGAGGTGTCATAATGTACCTATACTACCCTACTCCTCCAGCAGGGTAAGCAGCACATGGATGGCTCCTAAGTGATAAGTGATATCTTGTAACATCCAGTCCATTGACACTGCTATTCTGCCCTCACTCTCCTGCTGGCAATTACTACAACCACAACCATGGAATGAATTGTGCTGTCATCTAGTCTGCCATTAGAATTCTTGATCACTAGTTAAAGAATCTAGATGACCAAGGAGAAGCTTGCCATAAAGTCTGAGAGAATGATGTACATGATGGTGGCATGCTACATTGTCTGCAGTATTGTCATGCAGCTCAGATACATCCTAGAGTACAACCAGCTGGAAGCTTTACATAACTCTGAAGGAGAGGAGCTGGAAGTGATGAAGAAACTTTTGGTGTGACAGACCATCACTTCGACATGCAATTCTCTTGAATTGTCCCACTGCATTTGTGCCTAGTCTTCCTTAATGCTTTATCTATTTCTTAAACCGTTCAAAATGAATGAAAAATAATGATAATCATTCATGTGACAATGCAGGCCATGTGCACAGTTGTAAAAGATCTGTTTCTTTAAAGGTTGCAACAGCGGTCTGAAAATAACGTATTCACCCAAGTAGCAACCATTAGTGTCTTTTCAGAGTCATTTTACTGCTGATCCTACTTGGTTTATTTCACACTGTCTTCAACGTGGTGAGTGGAAGGCTATTTTTCCTCACATGAGGGAATTGTGTGCTTGTAGTTTGCAAACTCTAGGTCCTCTTACAAAATTTCCAAATGTTTTATCTCACCAATTTTGCCCTCAGGATCTCCAGTGCCTCGCATTCCATGAATATTCTGGCTGGAGGAAATGTGATTCAGCATCAATTTAGGACCCTCCTTTTGTGTTATGTAGCATCTCTCCCTGTGAATTCAACTAAGCTCAGTTGATGTTTAGTGCAGAAAAGAATTGTGCAAATTTAAGTGACACCATGATATACTCTAAATGCTGACAATTAGGTGCAGCAAGTATTACATATAGGTGATCAAGTGCAGAAGCTGGTTGGCAGTTAATCAATGAAGTAAAGAATGTTAAGGATTTCTAACAAGTACAGAATTGATATTGTTGGTGATGCAGCAGGTAGTAGGTTGAAATGGATGGGTGATCTGTGGATAGGAAAATAAAGTTGCACAACAACACCAAAAGCAAACAAAAGACACAGTATGAGGTGAATCTTTGACAAACAGTGAAGTCATTCGGGGTAATTTTGATTTTGGTGTAAAATATGCATATCAGCTGAGCCAGCTGTTAAACAATTCTATTGATTTGAAATTACATATGAGGTTGTGGGGGCAAGAGCCAATTATACATTAACTGCAAAAATCAACATCACATCTACTAAACCTTTTCTTGCTTGCATCCATGTCCGGGAGGCGATGAATGGGAAAATTGACGTTCCACAAACTCCTTTCAAGCCAGTTGCTCTGTTGATAAAATCTGTCTTAGCTTACACATCCTAAAGCCCTACACCAGCCCCAGTGAAGGGAATCAAGATCTCTATAAAGACCTTGTTGTGTCCAAAAGGACCTAATTGTGTCATATAAAAATCCTTGTTAAAGCCATGACAAATCCATGTCATTTCAATGGAAGTGATGGCCCCTCCCTTGAATTAGGCACTGAGCCTGCTGGAAATCCTGCCCTCCTCATTGGCAGTAACCCATGTTTAGAGCTCAAGGCATATCTGTATATCATTATTATTCATTTAGCTCTGCATGTATAGATAGGATAATTCTTGGGGGTCCTTTTACAGAACGTAAATCGAATATCATGAAAAATAGCTTTAAATATTTCCATATTTGATGTGTTAAATGATTTTTCTCATGATTAAAGTAATTGGATTAAGTTTTTCTTAAAAATGAATGGTAAATTCATGACACTATGTTGTTAATGTACAAATTGGTCAGCAAGTTCAGAGAAAGAAGAGGATGCAATGATATTACGACTGATGTTGGAAAGAAGAACTGTTTCTCTTTCTAGTCCCACTCCTCCACAGGTTACAACAGATGTTAGCCTTAACCAAGTTGATGATGTGGCCAATTATAAAGGTCTCAGACTCTATCAAGTTCAGTATAAATAACAAATCAATTATTGTCCTTTAACGAAGACCAAATAATTTAAAAAAACTTGTACAAAGATTATTGACAAACTTGTTGGACTATGTAAATATCGAGATCTCCCCTTTTAAAAGTGAGTATGCACACAAACACACTCAGAAGTAGGAGGACAAAGATTCTGCAGCATGTTCCTTTGAAAATACTTTGGCCAAGTAAGTGATAAACTTGTGAAAAAAGCAGAAATCACGGATTGTCCCAGATGGTGTCTTGTGTCCAAAGTTATTCCGCACATAAGATCCTGGCATCTGGAGATGGTGGGATAGATTCCAACAAAACCTTCCCAGAAATGCTCTATGACCAGTAAAGATGATTTTTTGCTGTCCTTTGTTAGCTTTCACACTTTGCTGAGAGAAGTTGCAAAGAAAAAGATGGGAAACAATGTGTTGTTGCTTTCTCAGCAAGTCAAATTCTTTCTGTATTAAAAAAAATTGCCTTATTGCACTAACTGGGCCATGCCACCTCTCACTGAAAGTCCTGCAGACTGAATGAGTTCATCAAAGCATCCTGCTCCTTGGAGAGTAAACATTGTAGTGGTTGTGCCCAATGCCCTTTCCTTAGGAAATTGTCCTTGATTTAAAACCTGAAAATGTATTTATATGGACCAGCCAAACTTTTAAAAGCTTTTATTTGGATCACATCTCTTCATTACACCTCCACCCTTGGGAGAAATGAAACATAGCTTAGGTATGTTTCATTAAAAAGCATCACCACATAAGGAAACAGAAAAAAGCAAGAAACACAATTGCACCCATTCACTTTTTCATTCAAGCCTAAATAATGTTATTATGCTTTTTTCTCCATTTTGGAACTCAGGTAATTTGGAAAAATGTTAAGTTCTGGACAAAGCGTTAGAAATTACATTATTTTCCCCTACAATGTGGATAATCTTTAAGTAATAAGGCTGCATCAGCAGACTTCATCAAAATAGTTTGGCATTCTGGTTTTTGAATTTTTCAAAGTTAAGGCGTTATAATTAGTAGATACCAGTGTCTCCCTGTATTCATGGTGAACACATACTTAGAAGTGTTTAAGCACGAGTAGCGGTCCGATAATCTCTTTCCCCACAGATGTGCATCCCTTTTGGTGTTGATTTAACCTTTTTGAGGAAATATCCCATTGACCTTTCTATGCCTGACCCATCTTCTTGGAGAAGGACAGCACCCACTCGCAGTTCACTAATATCAACCACTACTTTGAAGGGCTTAGTGAAACTTACAACAGCCAGGAGGAGGGAGGTATAGGGGCAGATGTAGCACTTGCTTTTGTTGCAGGAAAAAGTGCCGGGGTGGTGGGGCTGGAGGGGAGTGTGGAGCGGACAAGGGAGTCACGGAGAGAGTCTCTCAATATGACACATGGCACTCTCTTAATCATAAAACCTTTGTTTTTTTCTGTAACAAATCTGTCAATGGAGGAACAATATTGCTGACGTTTGGTACAAACTTGCAGTAGAAACCACATGTCCTCAAAGACCACATGATTTTCTGTTTGGGCTTAGGGGTTAGAGAAATCCTTCAATGTTTATAATTTAGTGGATCTTTGCAGCACCTGCCCCGGCCTCTCCCCTACGTGGGTTACCTGTATTTTTTTCAAACTTGCTTTTTTGACAAGGCTTACCATGAAATTAGATGACTGCAATCTTTCAAAAGGGTTTCAAGCTGTTCCAAGTAATCCTTCCAATAACTTTTCAATTCATCTTTCTATACTCGCTGTACATGTATCTGTCATCAAGTTATATAATACCAATCAAAATGCCAACCATTACTTGATTCATTAGCTTCTGGAAAGTGGCTGGACCATATCAATTTAGTCCAAATGGCAAAACATGGCATTGGAAAAGGTTATTCTGTGTGAGAAAGGCTGATGTTTCTTTTGCTTTGAGCATTAAGGGAATCTGCCTGTATCCTTCAGCAACTACATCGCCAAGGCCAGACGCCAGCTCTCTGACACCACCTCCTATCACTCCCTTGATCATGATCCCACCCCAGACCACCAAACCATCATCTCCCAAACCTTCCACAACCTCATCCCTTCAGGTGACCTCCCACCCACAACCTCTAACCTCATTGTTCCCCAACCCTGCACCACCCATTTCGATCTTCCCAAAATCCACAAACCTGACTGCCCTGGTCGACCCATTGTCTCTGCCTGCTCCTGCTCCACCGAACATATCTCCACCTATCTTGACTCCATTTTCTCCCCCCTGGGTCCAGGAACTCCCTACCTGTCTGTGACACCACCCATGCTCTCCAATTTCTCCAAAACCTCCGATTCCCTGGTCCCCAACACCTCAGTTTTACCATGGATGTCTAGTCCCTATACACCGGTATTTCCCACGCAGATGGCCTGAAGGCCCTCTGCTTCTTCCTGTCCCACAGGCCTGACCAGACCCCCTCCACTGACACCCTCATCAGCCTAGCCGAGCTCGTCCTCACCCTCAACAACTTCTCTTTCAATTCCTCCCACTTCCTATAGACAAAGTGGGTGGCCATGGGTACCCACATGGGTCCTAGCTATGCCTGCCTCTCTGTAGGACACGTGGAACAATCTGTCTTCCGAAGCTACACTGGTCCTAAACCCCACCTCTTCCTCCGTTACATTGATGACTGTATAGGTGGCACCTCGTGCTCCCAAAAGGAGCTTGAACAGTTCATCCACTTCACTAATACCTCCCACCCCAACCTTAAGTTTACCTGGACCATCTCTGACACCCCTCTCTCCTTCCTGGACCTCTCTGTCTCCATCTCTGGCATCCACCTGGAAACCGATATCCATTTTAAGCCCACCGACTCCCACAACTACCAAGAATATACCTCCTCTCACCCACCTTCCTGTAAAAATGCCATCCCCTATTCCCAATTCCTTTGCCTCCGCTGCATCTGCTCTCGAGATGGGCCATTCCACTCCCGAACATCCCAGATGTCCTATTTTATCGAAAGCCGCAACTTCCCCTCCACAGTGATCAAAAATGCCCTCGACTGTGTCTCCCTCATTTCCCGCAACCCACCCCTCAGACCCCCTATCCGCAATAATAACCAAAACAGAATCCCCCTATTCCTCAGATACCACCCCATCAACCTCCAAATCATCCTCCGACATTTCCACCATCTGCAATCTGACACCATCACCAAAGACATTTCTCCCTCCCCACTCTTAAGTGCTTTCCGGAGGGACCACTCTCTCCGTGACTCCCTTGTCCGCTCCACACTCCCCTCCAGCCCCACCACCCCGGCACTTTTTCCTGCAACAAAAGCAAGTGCTACATCTGCCCTTATACCTCCCTCCTCCCCCTGGCCCCAGGCCCTAGGAAGACTTTTCACATCAAGCAGATGCTCACCTGCACATCTGTCAATGTGATATACTGTATCCGTTGTTCCCGTTGTGGCCTCCTCTACATCCGGGAAACCAACTGGAGGCTTGGGGACCGCTTTGCAGAATGCCTATGCTCTGTTCGCAACCAACAACTGCACCTCCCAGTCGCGAACAATTTCACTCCACCCCCCACTCCTCGGACGACATATCCTTCCTGGGCCTCCTGCATTGCCACAATGAAGCCACCCGAAAGATGCAGGAACAGCATCTCATATTTTGCGTGGGAACCCTGCAGCCCAAGGATATCAATGTGGACTTCACAAGCTTCAAAATCTCCCCTCCTCCGACCACTTGCCAAACGCAGCCCAACTAGTCCCCATCTCCCTATCCATTCCTCTCACCTCAAGACACACCCCCATCTCCTACTTACTAACCTCATCCCGCCTCCTTGATCTGTCCGTCCTCCCCGGACTGACCTATCCCCTCCTAACTCCCCACCTACATTGACCTTCACTGACTCTAAATCCACCTCTTTGACCAGTCTGTCTCCTCTCACCCTACCTTCTCCTTTCTCCATTTTCCAGCCGCATCTCCCGTCTCCCTATTTATTTCAGAATCCCCTCCCCCTCCCCCATTCCTGAAGAAGAGTCCCGACCTGAAATGTCAAGCTTTCTTGATCCTCTGATGCTGCTTGGCCTGCTGTGATCATCCAGCTCTACACCGTGTTATCTCAGATTCTACAGCATCGGCAGTTCCTACTATCTCTGTACCCTTCAGCAGTAATGTTTAGGTACAACATGACAGTTCCAACCCTGTCAATGCAGTTCTCCAGACAAGGAATTGGGCAGGAGCCTACGGTGGTTAGCGCATTAACTTTTCTGTAGTCAATCCAAAATCTGTTGAGCCATCAGACCTGAGCCCTGGCATGACTGAGGATCTCCAGTTACTTTAGCTGGGTTCAATCAGGTGATTTTCCAACATGTATTAGATCTCTGCTTTCAACCAGGCCTGTTCCTCAGGACCTCGATGATGTGGATCCTGCTTTGTAGGAGGGAATCTTCCACATCCACATCTTGTAGGGTTAAATTGTGCACTGTGTTTTGTTTCTACAGACTCCTATAAATGAAGTGAGCAGCCCTGTGAGGTCTCATTCCTGTTCTGCATCTAAAAATGAACTAGAGAAGTAACATTATTATGTAGTCCCCTGGCTAAAATGTTAAAATCTGGTCTGTTCATCTGTCCATTAATTCATGGTTACTTATAAGTTTTAAGCTGCTGCTAAGCCACAATACAAACTCTTGTGAAATGCTCTCAGAACATTGATTTGGAATCTAACATTGAAGTTCAGGGAAAGCAATGGCTTAGTAGTATTATCACTGGACTGTCAACCCAGAGACCGAGATAATGTTCTGGGGACCTAGGTTCAAATCCCACCAGGGCAGGTGGTGTTATTGAATTCAATAGAATATCTGGAATTTTAAATCCAATGATGACCATGAATCCATTGTCAATCATCAGGAAAAACCCATCTGGGTTCACTAACCTCCTTCCGGGAAGGAAACTGCCATCCTTTTCTACTCGGGTCTACATGTGACTCCAGACCTACAGCAATGTTACTGACCCTTAACCACTCTCTGAGCAATTAAGAATGGGCAATAAATGCTGCCTGGTCAGCAACACCCTCATTCAATGAATAAAAAATTCAAACCTTTACTCCAATAATGCTTTAAACACTAGTTTTGGAGGACTTCTTACCTCGTGTCCATAAACTGATTCCCAAAGGGAATAAAACTGGTGCACACCATGCAAATATGACAGGCTGAATGGCATCCTTCTGAACCTTTCAAAAATTTGTGATTTATTTGATGAATCCCAGATGGCAAACAAGAGAAATCCCAATCCTTTATCCTAGTTGCCAGTGTATTTGTGGCAGCATGCCCTGATCATTGTCCTGAGGCTTTGATGGTATGATTCTGAAGCTCCTTGTGACTATAATTAGCAATCAAGACCTTTAACTATGTTACACATCCAGGCTATTCATATCTTGCTGAAAAACTTTAGTTGGAAAATTGACATCCTGATTTGACTGGATGTCAGCTGGTAATCCACATTAGATGAACAACAGGCTTAAATTTCCCAACAGTACATTAGCAGAAATGGTTCTCAGGAGAACAACCTTGGGAAATTAGGCAACTACATCCAGAATAGTGAGAATGTACAGCTGGCCCCTTTCATGTTTTTGACCAGGGTCCTATCCAGTCTGTCAACTGTTAAACGGTTCCCCAAAATCTGAATGAAATGTAGGGTGCCTGTTTTCTTGCAGTTTGGAGCTTTCCCACAATCTGGCATCTTAGGTACGTTTTACTAAATTGCACCATGTCCTTGTGAAGACATGGCCAGTTAAAATATTGGTTCTTTCAGATCCCAACATATCCAGCCATGTAAATTCCAGCCATGGGCTATACTCAACGTCTCCAGATTGTCCTTGTGTGACACCACTATCTGCTGAACCACTTTTTATCCACAGGCCTAGGAGGAAGTCTTCACCTCCTGATCAGAACACTGTTTTTAATATAGTCACATTCTGGAACTCCCTCAGAACAATGTTCAGCATCACTTGTGACTCCTGAAATACTGAAGCAGTTCATGTCGAATACACAGCAAGACCTTGACAACATTGGGGTTTGGATTGAAAGATAACAAGCAACATTTGTGCTACAAAGTGCCCAGCAATGACCATTTCCAATAAGAGAATATCTAAAAATTGCCCCTTGATATTGGATGGCATTGCCATTTTTAAATTCTCCACTGTCAACATCCTGCAATTGTTATCCATTCCATCACTTTGCAAATGGTTGAGCATAGACTTACGGGGTGGTACTTGTCCAGGTTGGATTTGTTTTCCTTTTGTGGACAGTACTTTCCTGAGCAATTAGCAACATTGTTGAAAGATGCCAATGTTGTAGTTGTACTGGAACAGCCTAATAAGGGGCACAGGCTATTCTGGACCACAATTTTTCAACACTATTGCCAGAATGTTGTCAGGGCCGACCGCCCCTGCAGTGCATCCAGCTATTTCTTGATGTTAGATGGACCGAATCAAATTGGTAGGGACCTCAGGTGATGGCTGTATGGTGTAGAAACATTTACAAGCAAAGAATTGTGGTTCTTTAGTCTCTTATTAAGCACATGTCTCAACTTTTAAAAAAATTGTTAATTGTCCTAAGCCAGGTCATAACATAAATTTAGTGGTCTAGTCTGGGATGGAAACTTAATTTAGAATTTCTTGCAAGATCTCTAATCTGTATGAAACCAAGAGTGTTGGGATTTGCTGAGAATGAGGTTGGTAAAGATGTTCTAATGAACTTTACTGTGAATATTGTAAACAAAAATGCCTTTGTCTATTTTTATGGCATTTCTGGAAAGGCAGGACTTAGTCCTTACTTTGCAAGAGCTACCAAGGCTAGGTTAGCAGCATTAGCAGAAAAGTGGAGGATAGATATTAAGCAAAGTGCTAAGACAGAGGTAGTCGAGGAAATAACAGAGAAAATTGAATTGTAAGAAGAAGAGTCTAAACAAGCCAGAACACAGCTTACATTGACTAGAATCCATCTCCAGATATCAATGCCCAATATAATTCAGCATGAAATAAAAAGGGATAAGCAATGAGAAATTGTGAACTTGACAAAGAAATGAGAAAATTTCAGTTTGAACTCTAGGGAGAGAGAGTTAGGCAATGAAAGAAGGAATGAAATGAGGAAAAAGAAGAAACAGCCAAGAATGAAGAAAGAAAGAAACAAGGCTCTACTAAAGAAAAATTGGTCAGTGTAAAGAACCATCTTTCATGCACAGAAATTCTGGGTGCAAATGGAAAATGAGAACCAGTGAAAACTCTTCAGGATTGATGACAAGAAGTAAAACATTTGAATGAGGAGTTCAAATATCTAAATGATCATTTCTTTCTTTGGAAGCAAATTCAATTAAAATAAATTTTCTATTAAAACTTGATGATCTTCAACTAACAGAAAGTTCCATGAAGTATCATGAAAAAACACTTTGAACATATGAAATATCACAGTATGGAGCTGGAGGAATACAGCAGGCCACGCAGCATCAGAGGAGCAGGAATGTTGACTTTTCGAGTCGGGACCCTTAACATGTGAAAGTGCTGATGAATCTGAACAGTTGGTGTCATCCTTAATAATAAAACGAAAATTGAAAGTTTTGAAATCCAATTTGGAGCACGGGAATGATGAGAATGTGTATTCCAGAGATGCAGACACTGTCTTTAAAAGAAGCTACAGAAAATCTTAAGGAATAGCATTAATTGTTGATGAATAAATTGAAAGAGGCTAAGAAACAGCCAGTAATCCTGAGAATAATATTCAAAAATGAAGAGAAGGCCTACATGTAGTTGTCAAACATTTGTAAGGGTTTTATGCATAAACCTGTAATAAAGGCAACCAAACTGCTTGGAGCAGTTGCTAATGTGAATGAATTTATCAACAAACTTGAGAAGGAATTGGAAAATAAGACTGCAAACAAATATTTGAAGAATTTATGAAAGAAATGGAAATGAGGTATCCACTTTTGAAATGTCAGTGAGAAAAAAAGTTAATGTGTGTAGAGAGCTGTGACTCATTTCTTCAAGAAATTGGAAAATGGCTTGGTTCAAAACTCCATTGGTTTTATTCATCTGAAACAACAAAATCTGTTATGGAGGGCATGACTGAAGAAGATGGCTTTAAAGGTCTTGTCATTTAGAAATGTATACTTTCCGTAGCAAATGTAAAGAACCTGTTGAAAGTATATTTCAATCAACAGAGGAGAAGAGTTAGAAAAGGCTCATGTTCGACTGCATACAACTTGAGAAATCTGGGTGACTTGTTTTGTAAGTCAAGACAGCGCAGCTTTATTTTGGAATTTTGTTTTGTCCATTCCTTTTATTGATCCTTTGACACGAAGTACGAGAGAAACAATTATTTCACCACAATGAAAACTGGATCCACACTGTTGGTATTATTCTAACCATCAACCAAATAGCCAACCAAGTTAATCGATAACTGATGCTATGACGACTTGACCAAAAAATTACACAACCAATTCTATTTGAGCATATGGCATAACACTTCAATACACAATGTCATTCTAGCACCATCCAAGTTAAGAAATAATAAAATATCATTCATTTTGTGAATAAACAGCTGACAAAGCATAAAGTGTAACAAATATAATATCAGCTTCTGATCAAACTATTGTTCAATAACTTTTATGTATAGTTTTCTCTGGTTTTCCAACAATTGGCCCTATCTAAAATCCCGCCATAAAATGGCACATCCTTTCAAAGGCTTCTGCAAATGCTGTTAATTGATCATATTTTGGATCCCTTTCCACAACTTTGACTTCTGTCACTGTTATTGTCCAACTACTGCCAGTGAACAGGTAGGTGGAACTGCACAATCTGCACATCTCTGATAACAATGCAGAGCCATGGAGCGAAAAGCAAGTGTTCAATCTGATTAGATTCCTTGTGAATTTGCTTGACTGGACTGACAGAATCCATCATATGAATGTCAAATAGTTTGCATAAAATGCCCTGTCATGTTTATTCATTAGTTTATTGTTTAGCTAGGATTTTTAATTTGACATTAATAAAAAAATTATGTTGTAATATTTAAAAGGATGCTTCATGCAAAGCATGTAAAATTGTAGAATCTGTATAATTCTATTTTGACTTTTTTGTAGATGGAGAGTATGAATCACTACAATAGCGTAGACATTGACTTTGTTCTCAGCTGTCAAGATTTGAACTATTCAGATCCTTCTCCACATTTCAGTAAGTGACTCCTATTGTTATTACTGGATGACAGGAAATGGTTGCTGTTTATAGCATATGGAGAAAGACAGCATCATCGCAAAGATAAGGGCAATTTCCTTCACTAGCTTTGATTCTGACTTTCTTGCCTACCTACTGGCACAAGTCTTGTCAATAATGAAATCAGACAGCTGTCTCTGAACTTTTATGGAAAACACACATGAATGATTAATATAAAACAAAACAAGGATTGTAGATGCTGAAATTCTGAAATAAATACAAAAACAAATTGCTGAAGAAATTCAGGTCTGGCATCATCAGTGGAGAGAAAGCAAAGTTAACATTTCAGGTCTGGTGAGTTCTGAAGTGAGATCACAGGACTCAAAGCAATCACTCTCCTTTTTCTCCTCGGATGCTGTCAAACCTGCTGAATTTCACCTGCAATTTCTGATATTTGAATGAATGTTCATCGCTGCCTCCACAAAAATGAATAGTGGAAATTTAAAGTACAGATTTAAAGATAAATACGTAATTACCTCATTCCTTGTAGACATTTAGAATTAATTTAAAATATTCTGTCAGCCTTTGCCAAGGTTAGGGGAAGGATGTGAGGAGGGAAAAGTGGCATTTAAACAGTAAGTAAAGTGAAACTCACTGTAAAGGTATGAAATAGATGATTTGTGCAAGTACTTGTGTTGAAGCAACCATGGATGGAAAAATGGATGTGCCTTGCTCAGGATGAGTGGGAATAAGGTTGTCCCGTTTGAAACTTAAGGACAGCTCTCCTTGAGACATAGTTTCTATCAGTGCTTAGGGATTAGGCCAATTGCTGCCAACAGGACCATAAAATAAATTCAGAGAAAGGCAGCACGGTTAAGACAAGACTATTCAAAAGTAAAATGTATTGCATCCAAGTTATTATGCTACAAATGTTACCTGCCAACCTGTTGCACATTTATTATTCAACTATATAAAGTCCTTAAACAATCTAAAGGATATTTTTAATTGTGTTTCTCATGTCAACTGAACTTCAAGATGCAACGTACAGTTGAAGATTTACAAAGTCATTTCTTTTAGAATTGATATTCAAGGCATAATTGCATACTGACCTAAGTTGGATAGTATAGAATAACTTATTAACATATAGGTTGACTTGCCAATTAACCCCCAATTTGCCTGTTGACACAAAAGTGTCCCCTCAAGTTACAAGATCTCAAGGCCACTTTTATATGAACTCATATTGGGGTAAACCAGCACTTTATTTTAAATCCACCAGACCTATTTTTCTTTGCCCCTATAGCTCACTGTGTCCAAAAACATTTGCCAACAGAATTTTAATGCAATGTGCAGAGGCCAATTCAGTAGATCAAGCAAAACACAAAGTGAAGGTAAAAGTAAAATTGTGACAGTTTGGTAAACGAAACGTAATTCATGAAACGCTAAAGATTATTGTATCACGTTGTCACTGAAACTCTTTGTAGCTGGAAAATCATGCAAAAGGCTGTGAAGTGAATATGATATTGCAATTGTTTTACACTGTTTCTCAGCTATGTGGTTACATTTTTAGAATAACTATAAAATGTGCAGAGGAAGGACGTCTTGCTGTCTTTTTAATTATATACAAGTTCCACATTTTATTGCAAAAAGGTATTGATAGAGTAGATGAATAGACCAAACTGTAGCAGATGGAATTCAACATAATCAAGTGTGAGGTTATTAATTTTTGACCAAAACAAAAAGAAGGATAATTTCTAGATGGCATGAAGTTAAATACAATGGATGTCCAAAGAGATTTGGGGATTCAGGTGCATAGATCTTTAAAATGCCACAAACAGGCTCAGAAAATAATCAAGAGGGTTAATACTGGCCTTTATATCTGTAAGGACACAGAAGTTATGCTGCAGGATACATTAACCTTCAAAGGACTACAACGTACAACAGAACTAAGGGGCATAGTCTGAGAATGAGGGCCAGACGAGTCGTAGGAGATATTAAGAAGCACTTCTCCTCACAAAGAATGGTAGATGTTTGGAACTCTCTTCCACAACAGCAATTTTTGCTAGGTCAGTTGCTAGTTTTAAATCTGAGATACATAATTTTTTCTTAAGCAGGATGTTAAGGGATATGGGCTAAAGGCAGGTGTATGGAGTTAGACCACAGTTCAACTATGATCTCATTAAATAGTGGAATAGGCTCCAGAGCTGAATGACCTCCTCCTGTTCCTTTTTGCTGTCTTCTCAGCAGTAGCCTCAGCCATTATCAAATTGACTATGCCTGGGCCAAAAAAGTGTGGAATTTTGAAGCAAAGACTCTTTTTTTCACATATCTCCCCTCAGCCTACAGTATGGGTTTTAATTAGTGTCGACCTATAGAAAATTTCTATTTAATGCCCGACGGTGCTTGCGCCACTCAATCAAATTAATTTGACCAACAGATTATGTTGGCAGCTGGTCGTGCACAACATATGCAATCAATATTTTTTAAACAACTGTTACGATATCTCGGCCCAGACTGTGTTTCATTCTGTCTGAATGCTATTTCAACCTCGCAAAAATCCACCTACCCGTTATGCGCATCCCCTATGTACATTACAGATTACCTCTTTCCTTGAAATGCTCACAATGGTTCTGTGGAGGAGATGATGCGTTTCCCATCATATCCCCCTGCAGTAAATGAGTTGCCTGGTACTGCTATTTTCTTCACGTGGCCACAGGATTTGGGCCTTATTTGCTAGGCCAAGCATTGTTCCCTTCCTAAATGCCTTTGAGAAGGTAGTGGCGGGATGATTTTTGAACTGCTACAGTCCTTGGATTTTAGGCATACCTACCGTGCTCTTTGGGAGATAGCTCTAGGATTTTGATCAAGAAACAATGAAGGAACAGTAATGCAGTCAAAACCAAGAATGGTAGTTGGCTCGGAGGGAAATTTCCAGGTTTCCCATGCATCAGCTTCTCTTGGACTTCCAGATGGTAAAGATTGCTGATCTCAAAGGTACTGTGGAAGAAGCATTGGTGAGTTATTGCCATGTAGTTTGCTGATGATATACATTCCTGCCACTGTGTGTTAGTAGTGAATGAAATGAATGTTATAGATGGTAGATAGAGTACCAACCAGCTAGGCCATTTTGTCCTGGATGGTGCCCGGCTTCTTGAGAATTGTTGGAGCTGCACTTATGCAGGAAAATGGAGAGAATTCAATCACAATCCTGACTTGTGCCTTGTGCCTTGATAGGGCACTGCCAAAAGAAGACATAGCGCCATTGTGATATTGGCACTGGAGTAGTAATTCAGAGACACAAGCTTGACTCCCACCATGGCCAATAGTAGAATTGGAATTTGAAAATATATAATTAAAGTCTCATGATTACCATAAAACCATTGTCGATTGTTGCAAAAAACTATCTGATTCACACACGTTTTTTAGGTCTTTATTTGCTTTAACTACATGTGACTCCGTGGTCGCAGAGTCAAAGAATTCATTTGGTTATATCAAACCACCAGAATGTTTCAGAAAAGGAATGAAATTGGTCACACCACCTGGCATTGATCTAGGCAGTGGAAACTATAATGGCAAATTTAGTTCTGTCAAACCTGTAAGGTTCTCCTTAGCAAGACCTGGGTGCTAGGGCCAAAACTGGGCAGCTGCCTCACAGACTCGTCAAGCAACATCCGAATGCAGTAATATTAACAAAGTTATAACTTACAGACAATGTCCCAGCCAATAGGATCACTATCCCTGGACTTTTCCTGTCCCATCAAACACTGTAATGGCTTATTGCACCAAGTCAAGCATGGACAAGGAAACCTCATGCTGATTATCACCCCTCCTTGGCTGATGTATCAGTACTCTTCCATGTTTAGCACAACTTGGAGGAAGCACTTAGGATGGTAAGGATGCAAAATGTACACTGTCCAGTTTTCAATTTCTAGATCTCTAGAAGGTGTGCCCAATTAAGAACAGTGGTACCCTCACACAACATGCTGCAGAGTTTCTTGTTGGTGTCTGGGAATGGTCAGTAAGGTGATCATGTGAGTATGATTATGCATATCTGTTGTTCATTGTTTAAATGGCCTGTGGGAAGGCTTTCTAAATATTGGCATATTAATATGGAGGACTTTGCCAGATTGACAAGTTGAACTGGCCATTGTTGATCCCTGTGCTAAAATCCATGCTAGGTTAACAGTCTGGTTTTGTTCCTTGCGTTAGACTTTGTAATAGTTTGGTACAACGGAGTTGCTTGTTAGGCTCTATCAGAGGGCAGTTAAGAATTAAGCACATTCTGTGGGTCTGGAGTTATGTGTATGCCCGATCAGGTAAGAGCTGTAAACTGCTTCTGCACAGTGCAGTTGTGAGCCAGATAGGTTTCTTATGACAATTCTCAATCGTTACTATTTTTTGTCATTCATTCATCAAATGTGGGTGTCGCTGTTTGGGCCAGCATTAATTACTGTTTGAATTATGTAGTTTCCAGGCAATTTCAGAGGACAACTAAGTGTCAACCACTTTGTTGTGGGTCTGGAGTCCCATGTAAACCAGGTAAGGATGACAGATTTCCTTTCCTAAAGGACGTTAGTGAACCAAATGCATTTTTGCAACAATCAGCAGGAGTTACATGATCGCTATTAGGCCAGCTCTTTGCTCCAGATTTTCATTGATTCAAATTTCAGTATCTGCCATAGTATAAGCAGTATTCTTGAACTCCAGACTATTAGTCCAGTGATATTGTCACTACACCGCTACCACCTCTATAAACTCAGCTTACCAATATGATAATAATAGAATGGCTTCTTTTGAAAATTGATTGTTGAAACTAATTTGTAGCTGTCTGTATAGTTTCATAAAACAAATTGTGGAGGAATTAATGTTAAATCTATTACAAGAACATTAAAATTGATTATGCATAAATATCCCACATCAAGCAAGCAGTGGGTGACGTGATCAAACCTCTGACTCAAAGGCCGTAATGTGATGTGGGAACCATTTACATGGTGAGTGGGTTTTCAGTATCATTTCATTTTCATCAGAATGGGTTTGGTAAATTGCTAGCACTGGCAGGTTTATGTTTTAAAAGAGCTGAGGAAATCCTAGTGACAAAGAGCTGAGCATCTATCATCCAGTGGCAAGATTTTGTGGAGCCAGGAAGAGCATTCAGTCTTTAATAACTACTGGTTTAAGCTGATCTAGATCCTGGAAAGGTGAGTGGATCATGCACATGTTCTAACTCTTGGCAGTTGGAAATAATGTCAGGCTCTTAGTAAATTATTTCAGTAAATTATTTTGCTTCCTTTAATTTTTGTCTACCATTGCCCATTTTTCAGTATGAATGAAGGAGGCAGTTGGATAACCATCATCCTATTCTTTTCATTAGTTGTTTACTGATGGCTAATACTTTTGTCTCATTTAGGATGTGATCCCTACATTGAAATAATTGAACAGCCAAAACAGGTGAGCTACAACAAATCATGTCAACAATTATTCATTTTTGCTTGAGCTGTAAATATTTATGCTTCATTAAACATGAATATTGGTTATTAGGACTGCACAAGCAATATAATCACACACTACTAGGGTTAACAGCATTCCATAAAAAATGTATGGAAATAGACGGGAACTACTGAAGCTATTAGATAAAGTCTTCATCTTAATGCATTATAATTAAAAAAAGCGTAAGAAAATCAAATGGAAGGTAAACCACTTGAATCACTGAACCAACTCCATTCGACATGTTTATTCTTCCTACAAACCTCTATTATTACCTCTTCATCATTTTTACTTTGAAAGGATAATAATCTGTGATTTTGGCACCAATAGCCATCAAACTTTAAGGCCCATCTCGGGTGGAATGTTAACTTGTTCTGAGGAAGGGTCATTGGACCCGAAACATTAACTCTGACTTTACATTCACAGATGCTTCCAGACCTGCTGAGTCTTTCAGCAACTTATATTTTTGTTTTTGATTTAAGTAATGAGCCCACTTCTCACAACGGTTCATCTTTTCAAATTAAGTGAGCACTGCTTTTAATAGGCGTGTCAAAATAACTAACTGTATTAACCATTGATGTCCCCCTCAACTCTGAAAACCACAATTTACCTACTACTTACGAATAAAACTATAGTGACTTTAGAAAAGTCGCTAGACATTAACTCTGCTTTCTATCCAAAGATACTGCCAGATTTGCTGAGTTCCTTCAGAAATTTCTGTTTTATTTCTGAAAACTACAAGTCCATTTGGACTTGCCATCTTGACTCCATTTTGTTGTACGGGCATTCCAGCTTAGATTCTAGAATGAAGTCATGCTTGATAGATCATTTTATTAATAATTTGATTTGATGGTCTTGTACTAAACCATAACAACACTAAGCTACAGGTTCGGATTTAATCATAAAACAGGTGTATGCCACAAAAGAAATACAAATGAAATAAGATAAGCCTTGTCATGCCTTGCATTTTGGCATTTTTCCCCCTCAGCGAGAGTTTATAAGCCCTCATTATTTCTGTCTTGACCTACCTTTTAGCGCATATATAAAGCTAACCAGCTTTTGTCATGGTAATCAGTGGTAATCAGTCAAAATATTGGCTATGTTGCTGGTTAGCTTCATGCAATATATATCACACTTTACTAAATGCCAGTAGTATGTGTGATAAACACACTGAATGTTCTTCAACCAAATGGCCAAAACTCAAAGTTTAAAGGGAGTACTTTTCAGCCACCATGGAAGACAACCTTCAGTCTGGTTGCTGGCATAATAAGACAAAGGCATCACCTGCTATCAGTGCAGAGATTTAGATATATTCAATAGACTGCTTGGGGTGGTTAATGTCAGGGCCTCTGAAAAAGGTTCATATTAGACTCAAAACATTAATTCTGTTTCTCTCTCCACAGGTACAGCCAGATCTGCTGACTTTCTCCAGCAATTTCTGTTTTGATTTCAGATTTCCAGGATCCACCATTCAGGGATGATGTCCAGAAATATTGTTTAGTTTGTGGAAATTTAAAGCTCTTCTTGGGGGTCATTTTGAGACTGAGATTGATTTGTTTTTGTTTGACAGGAGTGTTAGAAGGTATGAAACGCAGGCAGGTTAAAGTGCAGCGCAGTCACCATCTAATTAAGAAGTGGACATAACAAACATTTTCATAGTCAGAATATGCATGTTCCCTATGCCGTCCATGATCAACGTGTTTTACAAGCAAGAAGCAAGCTTTATCTTGCCTTCAGAGTGTGCATTCCAATTAAATAATTAGAAAAAGCATCTGAGATTTTAAAATACAGAAAGTTATTTCTTCTCAAACAATTTCCCTGAATTTAAAACAGGATTTCTCAACATGCTTGTTCTCCCTCATACACTCACGCAAGGGTCACAAGTTCACTTGTACCTAATTGTTGACTTTATGATCCCTAGTGTCCATGTAACAGGCCTGGTCCCTTGAACTGAGTTGATGCTTCAAAGACAGAGTGAGAGTCTTGTAAATTGAAAGGTTCTCAGCAGTCTATGATATTCCCTTTCCACAAGTTTCAAGTTGTTTGGTACTCAACTGAACATTAATTGGAACGACTTAAGTACTTTGGCTGCCTGTGGTCACACAGTTTGTTTCTAACTTTGGTTTGTGGACTGCCTGTACCAATAGCTTTGATGGTTCGACCAGCTTCTTGCTGTTCCCTTAAGGAGGCAAGAAAACATTTGATATTGTCACAAGTTGCAGTAGTTGGCCCTTTTAGGGTATGCCCTGAGGGAGGATCCATGTAATCTGTTAGTCCAATCAGGGACAGATGAAAGAATCTGAATGAGGCATGTTGGGACTTGCCCAATTGTTAGATCAGGGAGCAAGTTATGTAAGGACCCATAATGTATGCTGTAAATAAGTGTTATTGTAAATAAGTTGCATTAAATCGCTGTGTTTTGTAAGTTAACTTGTACAGTCAAGCTTTAAAGTTATTACATTGGTGACAAGATAAAGGCCAGCAATTCAAATGTCCAAAAAAAATGCCAGAAAAGTCCAGCCTGCAAAGAAGATAACAGTCCTATCCTTTTTTTCAGAAATTTAGAGCCATTCTAACTGGTTACAGAAGATTGGGTAAAAGGCAGAGTCACCATAGCCCTGTTGGACCATAGTGCTGCTCTCTCATGAGGGAGAGAGATGACTAGTGGTGTTTTAACCTGAGGGTCATCACAGGCCAGGCAGGAAGAAGAGGTTAAGAAGGAAGTCCTTCATGGTAACCTCAGCCAGAGCGGGAATTGATTCCACACTGTTAGCATTACTCTCATTGTAAACCTGCCATCCAGCCAACTGAGCTTTTGGCAAATTTGGAATTAGATTTAAAAAGGTTGATGGAGATTGTTTCAGCTAGGAAAAGCACAGAGAAGGGTGCCCAGGAATTATAAAGTGCTCTGAGCAGTGCAGTCGCCAGTTAAGACAGGAAACCACAAAAAAGAGTGGCATCTGGCGTCAAAGCAGGGAAGTGAATATTGTTTATTCATTTACAGCTTGGTGAGACTGGCTTTTCTTGCCCATCCCTAATTTCCCATTGGGCTGTTAAAAGTCGACCGCATTGTTTTGTATATGGAGTCACATGTAGGCCAGACCAGTTTCCTTCCCTAAAAAGCACTAGTGAACTAGCTGGATTTTTCTAATATTGGTCTTGCAACCATCATTCGACTCCTAATTCTAGATTTTTGTTGTATAATTCTAACTTCACCATCTGCTGAAATGGGATTCAAACTTGGGTCCCCAATACCACTAGACCAACAGCTCCCCATATGAATATGGGAACTGGAAGAGCCAGAAGGTACAGGAGATGAAGCCAACAACCTTGGATAGACACTGAGTGCGCAAAGTGTTTCAGATGTATGGGAAACTAAATGCTTCAGATGTCAAACGAAAAGGACATTTGATGCTTAAGTGCAAGGATGAGCTGAGCCTGCCTAACACATGTAAATCTATCAGTGCAGCACCAGTGTACCTGATAAAAGATGGTCCTGAGGTGGAGTAGACAGTTACGTCTGTCAATAATGTATAAGCAGTCAACGTGATCCCTACCATAGTGGGGTTATTGGCAAATGAAAAGGCGAAATAGATGGATGTGGATACTGGGGCCTCCATACTACTGAGGGGGAGCAAACCTACTGCTATCTTCAAGAAGGGGTCCATCCCATGTGGTTAGACAGCATTGGGACCAGGCTGACAACTGACATGGGGAAGGCCATTAAGATAGTAGGTACCACAGTGGCTCCAGTGAGCTGCCAGGAGTGGCAGTCTGCTCAGCTGCCTTCAATCATTGTGGCTGGTCATGGGTGGAGTTTAATGGGGTATGACTGGCTCCAAGATATCAAACTAAATTGGCTGGAGACTTTCAGCAACAAAAATGGAAGGTTCACAGAAGATCATCAGTGAGCACCAAGAAATTTTCTGGGAAGATCTGGGAAAAATCAAAGAAGTGGAACAGCACAGTGATTGTTTCTAATATCCCCAGAGATTGCCTGCTGCAGCTTAGTGACATTCATGGAGTGTTCAAGTCAAACATGGGTTAGTGTCCAGATTGACTATGTGGGGCTGTTTTTGGGGATGATATTTTTGTCATTCACATAGGTCAGTTCAAAGTGAATGGAGGGCTAAAGATGAGATCCACAACTGCAAACAATACAGTTGTGCCAGTGTTTTGCAGAGGGTACCAGGGTCCTCATTTTGGATAATGGAACAGGTTTTACCAGCGCTAAGTTTCAGACATTTACTTACAATGGAATAAAACATGCCAGAATGGTATCTTAGGAGCAGTGCAAACTTTCAAGGTTTGTTTGAAGAAGAACTACTCGCTTCTTTAAACACCAAGTTAACTAAGTTCTGCTCTCAGCTACAGTCACCCCACAAACAAATACTGGCATCTGCCCAGCTTAGTTGATGACAGGTTGTCAGTTAAGGACCAAGTTAAGCCAGTTGTTCCCAAATTTAGTGGGGAGGATAGAAACAAGCGAGAGGAACCAGGTGAGGAACAACAATTTATTGAGACGGAGAAGAGCTTTTGAGATAAATGATGCAGTGCTCATGAAAAATTTCAGTTAATGGACCAAATTGAGTTCCAGCAGTCATTGTGGCCAGAACATGGCCAGTGTCCTTCGAAAGTATGTACAAAACAAAATTTAAAAAACACATTTGGACCACATGCACAGGCAAGAGCCATCCCAAGAACCAGCGTAATGGCTTGACCCTAGCAGGAAGCATTGTGGTTTGCCTGGGGAATGAATTGTTAGATCGACCAGTAACAGTCCAGTCTGCTGTCCCACAGGAAACAATGAAAACAGAGGATGGTGAGACAATGGCACAAGGCATAAGTCCTTGTGAAGTAAGTCCAACAGTGACTATTTCGTTGGAACAACCTTGGTCACCTAACAAACTTATTGATGGACTAATGTTACCATTACTGCTTTGGTAACTTTGTAATTTTATTATTCTGATGCATGAAAAGGGACTCTAAAGTGGAAGGAAATAATAGTTGGCCATTTCAAGCATGATATCTGACAGATAGGTCATGAGAGTTGCTAGTCCATTCAGGGACAGAATGGGGAATCCTCATGAAGCTTATAGGGATTTGCACAGAAGTTGAATTGGGGGTCCAGGTATATAGGGATATGTAACTTACCCTGTAAATAAGTGTTGTTAATTGTGTGTGTGTGTGTGTGTGTGTGTGTGTGTGTGTGTGTGTGTGTGTGTGTGTGTGTGTGTGTGTGTGTGTGTGTAAACACATTCACTCATAGAACATTCACTTCCCTGGCAAATTGTGACTATATATTAAGCAGATCCATGAACAGACTCAAGGCCATCATTTTTGGCCTTGGAAAATGACCACTCTCCCTCAGAGTACTGTTGAAAAGTAAAGTATCTCAAAAGTTTGAGCAATTGCTGAAGCTAGTTGTTTCAGGTTGCCGACTTGCAGCAGCAACACGAATGGCATTTGCCACCTAGACTGGATGCTGCTGTTAAGCTAATAAGGCAGTAGGTTATCAGCGGTTGGATAGTGTAGAATGTGAATTCCAATCTTGGTGCGATGCTAGATATATAGACCATATGTGACAAAGATTAGCAGATCAGCATTGCCCTTTGGCTATTCTCAATAAGCTAGGTACTGACAATACCCAGTCAGCACTTGGAAAACTGGTGAGCATGATATTCAACGTTCAATGTGTTTCAGTGATTGAATTACATTTGCCAAATAATCCAAATGTGCAAAGAATTATTCTGGCCAACTATTTTAGATTTATCAGTTAGTTTCTGAGTTTAGTGTGCTTGCATGTAACAGAAGCTGCAACTATTAATGTGCAGTAACATATTCTTTTCAAGCAGAGAGAGCATGTACACACTTCGTGCCTGTTTCATTTCAATAAAATAGGTTTCTTTTTCTCTGATTCATTCCTCAGGATAATTCCTTGACCTGCCTCAATCAACCTGCGCTGTTTAAAATTTAATCAAATCCTAGCAGTTAACAATCAGTCACCACTATCTGGTTCATTCTCCACAGTATCACCTCTGCAAAACAGAGTCCACCTGCCAACCAATCAACATTCTTCTCGCCTGTAGTATAATGTTTTTTCCACTTTGATATTTATTGCAAATTGTCCTGATGGGTGCAAAACAAAAATCTTGAACAAAATTGTAATAATTTGCAATAATTACCAAACAAAATAATCAGTTCATATTACTTCCGCTTTTAAGCGAGGTTTCCGCTTTCGTTATGGATGTGAAGGACCATCCCATGGTGGCTTGCCAGGAGTCTCAAGTGAAAAGAACAAGAAAACATATCCAACAGTGAAGGTACTTTTGTTCACTAAACTATGACCTATCAACCTTTGGATGATTTAAAGATTTGTTTTTGTTTAAGATCATTTATATATTTCCACTGTAAAATAAAATTAGAAAGTACAGTAGAAGCTAAAAGAGCAAAAAAATTCAAAAATGTTTGGCAATAAATTAACACTGAGAATCTTCGGTCAGATGGGAATGATTCTGAGCCTTACTACAGAATGAACACTCCTGTCCCTCTAATTGCACAATAAAAATCTCCCAAAAATGACCCAGGTAGCCCACAGCAATGCTTTAAAAGCTGCCGATCATATTGCTCACTGCCTTGTATTATTGATTGGAGTGCACCCAGGCCTCTTACTGCCCATTTCTCATTTAACATTCCAAAGAAGGTCTTACAACCGCTTCCAATTTTTCAGCACTAACATATATTTCTTGTTTTAGATGTTAGTGGTAGCCGTTCATACCTGTATTAAAAGTGCATTATTTGAGCTTTGAACATCACAGAACAATTGCTATCCCCAACTGTCAGAAATCCCTTAAACAGGTGGCCTGGCATTGGAAATTGCCCCATGGGCTGGTTATTCTAAGGCAATCCCCAATGGAATCTTTTGTATCCTTCTAATGAGTACTTTAAATATGTAGCAGACACATGAAGGCCAAATAAGCTTATTATATGCATTTTCATGATGGTTTAGCAAGTATATTGACTGTTACATTAATTGGGAATAATAAAGACTAGTTAATAACTTGTGGTCATTAAATTACTGTAGATTTCACTGCAAACAAATAGTTTTATTGAAAGATATATATGGCATTTGTAGATCACATAGCAGTCTAATATTGTTACCAGTGCTTAATATGTTCATCAATATTCATGTTGTGGGAGATTTGGAAAAATATTAGAAGGAGAAATCTTGCAATGCATCAGTTGTGTTGTATCACTCTAATACACACAGGACAGATATATGAAAAATTCCTGTTGGGCCTCTGAGTATTTCATCACCTGCAATGCAAATGATTTTTTTAACATGAAAACCCATGCCTTCTCATTCACTCACTTTGGTCAGAACCTAAAGCAGTTAGCATGGTGGGAGGTTGGTTAAATGTTGAATGGGGTTCAGAACAAAAAAGCAGGGAATGGTTCTCAGTGGGTTGCCTCCTACCCGATGTTGGGTCTCTTCATAACGCACTGAATGGCAATGAATGAGAGACAACCTTACTCTTAGGAACAAGTTGCAAGCAAATACAGGGAAGATGAAGCCATTACGTGGAAAATATTGCCTCTTAATAGACTGAATTGGCACTGCTTGGAAAGGCTGCCCTCAAAAACTCCCACCTAGGACTTAATTGGGTTAGGGCAGGAAGGCAGTGATCCACAACCAACGCCTCCCATCTAATTAAATGCTGCTGACTCTAAAGTCACCTCAGGAAAGAGCTTTAAATTCAACCCCTAGATTCTAATATTTACCTGTCCAATTGTATGATAAATGAAAAAATACTGCAGATGCTGGAAATTAGAAATTAAAACAAAGTGGTGAAAATACTCAGTAAGTCTGGCAGCATCAATGGAGAAACAGAGCTAATGTTTGAGCTAAATATGGCTTCTTCTGAACTGAAGAAAGGTAAAAATGTGATAAAATTTCTCTTGTAGTTGGGGAGGAAAAGAAGGAAGTACAACAAGGAAGATCTGAGATAGGAGAAAGATAAATTTGCCACAGCCCGGAGGGCCACAAAGCTGTTCTGTGTTGGGATGTCAGACTAATGGGTGTAGAAGGAAAGTGGATTGGATAAAATTGATTTGGAGTTCTTGTACTTTTAATATCTTTACTGTAACTGATGTTTTCATACAGTGTGCAATTATTAGAAGTTACATTCCTTGATCATGAGGTAGTTTAAGGCTTTTGTTTTAAACTATGAACCTTGGACCTTAATTCATTAAATACATTCATTTGATTTTGCAGTCTAAAAAAAATTAAAAATACGTTAGTGATCTCTACCAAGGTTATAACAATGTAGTCTGGCTCATGCAGGATCAGTAGCCTTTTGTCTTCTGGGTGCTAAATATCATGGGTCTACAGGCAGTGCCTGGGGGAGTGCTCCCAATCAGGTAGCACTTTCAATACAATCTTTCTTGAGGTTGAAATCGAAACATCTGTAGAAGTTTGACTCTGGCTGAAGTCAGGATTCGATTAATGTGCCATAGGCCTCTCTCATATGGCATACCTTGTCCCTGGTATCTGGAACTGGAGACCCTTATATATTGCCTCACAGTCTTCTGATCCTTCCCCCTCATCCTTATCAGAGGATGAATCCATCTCTTCCACATTTCTGGCTGGCATTTTCTTGCCTCTTTGCTGTTCGAGGTTGTCCATGAGATTTGACGTTGGATTCCGTACTTGACCACTTGAGTGGCCCAAGCAGCAGAACCTCATCTTCAGCAACAGACATATTGTTTTGGTGTTTCTCTTGGTGAAGCTGGGAGGCATTGTACATCTTCATAATTGAGGTTTAGGAGGTTCACACCAGTGCCATGAGCTAAGTCTTCTGAGGATAGCCTTGCCAGATGGGAGCCATCTATAGTTGCACAGGGGGAATAAACAGTTGTGAGTGATAGAATGTACAAATCATGAGTGTTTCGTGAGAAGTGCACACACTCCTGCAGGATTTATTTCTGGCAGGTGTAAACCAGCTTCACATTAATGTAATGAACCCCTGTTCAGTTTTGAATGCTTCTGGCTGTTCTGTCTAAGTGTCTTGTATGCCATAAATTGCCCCTTGCATTTGGGGAAATCCAGCTATGCAATCTAATCTAACAACGCTTACATACTAGCTATCACCATTTGTGATGCATCTCATAAATTATTGGTTCTTTTGAACATTACATTAATGAACTTCATTATGTATCAGTGTGTGGATGTCCAGGAAATCACAGACACAATCCCCAGGGAGCTATCAAATGATCCAAGATGACGGCAATGAGATCCTGTATTCATACCAAAAGTGCTTCTTCACCACATTATATTATTTCAGTCAGGATCCTGCCAGTGACCTTATTGGTTTTCAGCTGCTAGTTGGGCTTCTCAACCTCATGTCAGGCAGTGGTTGTGCAGATGTAGTGGTAAGTCAAATGTTGTTGAAATGTTGTTGAGGGCACCCGTACTGAGGACAGTGTCTTTGTTGAGGAGATCCTCCAGGTGCTCATTCCAATGTGCACTGTCTTTGCTTGATTCCATTCTAAGCTCCCAGTAGCATAAGACCATGGCTGCTTGGGTCATAGATGGTCTTAACTGTGTGGAAGAATCTACACAGATTTTAGTAGTTAGTGAGTTACTGAAGGCCATCGCTCATAATGGACCTTGGCCTTCATTTTTCTGTAAACCCACTTTCTTTCCTTCAGGATTTGGTGGTACTTCCAGTTCAGGAACCATTTGTCCTTGTGATTTAGTACAATCTAGATCCTGTGGTCATTCTTATCAAACCAATCTTGATGTTTTGTGGTCGAAGAATTACCCTTGTAAGTGCTATTTAAGATGGGTTTAAGGGCAGTTCAAGCATATTGGACATTCTTGTTCATTGAGCAACACCAGATTGGCTATGAGACAGTGACTGAGAGGTTCTTTATTTGCAGAGACTTGGAATTTGTCAACATTGAATTTTCTGCTGCCCGTCTTCAGTTACGACATCTATTTTTGGGCTAGGTTGATGGAGATTGTAAATCAGATTAGGCCATGGTCAATCCAACAATCATCAGTTTCCTTAATGTTGCAGGTAACACAAACACCCCTGTGGCCCCTTGCTCATATGATGATGTAGTCAAGCAGATGCCAATGACTGGAGTAAGGGTTTTGCCATGAGGCCCGCATTTGTCTCTCTGATGAAATAGAGTGTTTGTTATGACCAGATATGTTTTAAGCATTTCATCAGGAGGAGGAGTCTCCTGGTATTTGCCTTCTCTATTCCTTACTTGTCAATCATACCTTTTGAATGGCTTATGTCAGTCCCATTTTGGCATTGAAATCACTGAGGAGAATCAAACCATCTCCCTTTAACTTAGGGCATTGACTAATTGAAGCAAGAGTAAAATTCCTCTCTGGCCTCATCCATTGCCTCTAGAATTTGGGAACATGCATAAAGGTGGTGGTGTCCTGATTTTGGGGAAGGTTAAGCCTCAAATTTATCTTTCAAGAAGAACGTTTATCCACTCCACTTGTTCTTTGAATACACAGTGTCTCACTAAGCCTAACAATGTCAATCAATGCCTCAAGCCGCACCTCCATTTCCTACCTACTAACCTCATCCCACCTCCTTGACCCGTCCATCTTAAAAGTTTGGCCCCTTGTTATTGGCCCTTTAACTAAGAGGAACAGCTGCTTTCTATCCACTGTGTCCATGTCCCTCATAACCTTGTAAAGTCAGGTCCCCACTTAGGCTTCTCTGTTCTAAAGTAAATGACCAAACTTATTCAGCCTCTTTTCATAGCTAAGCTGCTCCATCCCAGGCGACATTGTTGTGGGCCTCCTTTCTGCTGTGTCCAGTGCAATTACATCCTTCTTAGAGTGCACGGACCAGCACAATATGTAGTACTCCATCTGTGGCCTAACCAGAGTTCTGTATAGCTCCAACATAACTTCCCTGCTTTTATGATCTATGCCTCCATTGATACAGGCAAATATCACAAATACCTTCTTATCTGTCCTATTAACTTGTTTTGCCAACTTCTAGGATCTGTAGACAAACATCTCAAGGTCCTTCTGTTCCTCTGACGTTCCTGGCGACCTGCCATTCATTGAGGTCTCCATTATTTTTTACTTCTTTCAAAGTGCATCACCTCACACTTGTCAGTATTAAAATTCCATATACCACTGATCTGCCAATCTGAATTTTTCATTTATACCTGCAAAAGTGTCCATGAATTTTAAATTGCTCCACGAATTATATGATGGTACTCTGAATTTAAATATTTGACGTGGGTTACCTGAAAAGGTAGTAGTGCCTCACATTCAAGTCGTTAAATCCCCCATCATTGGATTGGTAGGGAAAGCTTGACAGTCTATCACTATAAAACTCATTTACTGAGAAAATATTCTCAACATAAGTAGTGGAAGGAAAAGTCAGAAAATAATCATAAACAAGGAGAGGTAACAGCTATTTATAGCACATTAACAAACCATAATGGTTTGAAAAGGAGAACACAACATGTATGTAGAATCAAATGGTCTCTGTATGTGGGTCCTATATTTTAACTTAGACAATGATGCCTTCAATGGATGTGTTGAGATTTGTAATGATGATTCAGAAATAAGTACTCCTGGGAAACTTGAGATAGCAAGAACTATAGATGCTGGAGTCAGAGACAACACAGTGTGGAGCTGGAAGAACACAACAGGCCAGGCAGCAAGAGAGGAGCAGTATTTTCTGATGAGAGGTGTCCACGCAAAATTTCAACTTTCCTGCTCCTCTGATACTACCTGGCCTGCTGTGTTGCTCCAGCTCCACACTGTTGTCTCTGGTAAACTTAAGCTGTTATATATCAAATAGTGTTGACATGGATGAAGAAAAATGTAAGCTAACATTTTGAGGGGCATATTACACTTTGGCAGAAAAACAATTTGAATTCCAACTTGTCATTGTACAGGCCAATATTTAGTGTCCGTCATAATTCCCTTAACATGGTCGTGCAAGATACCTTCTTCAACTGCCGTTGTAACCATGAGGCTATTAATGAAAGAACTCCAGAATTTTGATTAGATAACAAAGTACCAGCAATGTATATCCAAGCAAAGACAGTGTGTAACTTGGTTGGGGGGAGGTTTGCATGGAAGTGGTGTTCCTTTAAACCAGCTGTCCTTGTCCACCTTGATGGTGGAGATTGTAGATATGGAAGTTACCATCAAAGAAGCTTTGTTGAATTGCTGTGGTGCACCTTGCAGATGGTAGAAACTGCTGTCAGTGATGTACATCAAACATGGAGTGATTGCTATTTAAGATGGTTGATTGGTTGTGAGTCAATTGAGCTGCTTTGATGTTCAGCTTACTGAATGCCAATGGAGTTGCACTCATTCAGACAAATAGAGAGTCTTCTATTATATTCCTGACTTATTAAGCAGGTTATGGGTACTCAGAGTTACTTATGGTGAAATTTCCAGCCTCTGACCTGAACTTGCAATCATAGTATTTACGTAGCTGCTCCACTTCAGTTTCTGGTCATTGATAATCACCAGCATGGTGATAGTGAAGGATTCACCAGTGGTAATGCCATTGAATCTCTTAGGGTGATGACTAGATTCTGTGTTGTTCGAGATAGTCATTGCCTAGCACTTTTGTGGCACAAATATTGGCATATATCACACTTTGCCTGGTCCTAACTATTTTAAATTTGTCAATTTGGATCTGAGCCAGCCCGTCAAACAAAGACACCTTTTCTTGTAACTAATGCTTATTAACTGCACTATCGTATAGCTCCTCTTGGACACTAGTCCCATGTGTTCCAGTAAAGTAGCCAGTAAATTAATTAAATCATAATTGCCTGCTTATCTACTTGCTGTTTTAACAAGATCCCTCATCTACAAAAAACACTTCTGAAGACAGACAAACAAACTTAGAACAAAATGATGGAAAAATAGATAAAATTATTTATTTTCACATCCCATATCTTATTTTGCAATTCAAATAAACACCAACAAAATTATACATATTCTTTTCCATTCCATGTGCTACAGTCAGCTTCCCATAAGCCCCATTTTTGAACCAAATGAAACCCATTTAATCACAAAGCAACTCACATGGGTTTCATTTGGTTCAAAAATGGGGCTTATGGGAAGCTGACTGTAGCACATGGAATGGAAAAGAATATGTATAATTTTGTTGGTGTTTATTTGAATTGCAACTTGAGATATAGAATGTGAAAATGAATCATTGTATCTATTTTTCCTTCCTTTTCTTCTAAGTTTGTTTGAATGTCTTCAGAAGTTTTATTTATAGATGAGGGATCTTGTTAATACAGCAGGTGGACAAGCAGGCAATTATGATTTATTTTTTTCAATTCTATATGCGTTCTCTTACTACCAGTCATCCCACTGCAGGAATATCCAATAATTTCTTGAAGGAAGTGAAACAGTCTGTCAACTGGTTACTTGTGTCACCAACTTTATTTTAGAAATCTGCTCTTTCCAAAAAAAAATTATTGTACCAGCAAAATCAATCTTCAACCTTTTGTTACAACACCCTTTGAGAAATGAACATTGTCCCAAAGAGAATAGTTGTCCATATAACATTCTATGGTCAAACTTACTTCAGGTGAGACCTTGTACTATAATTTCCTATACAATATTGGATAAATATGTCATTGTATCTATAGCTACTACAGGCATCTATGTTTCAGCAGCTAACATATTTTTAAACTTTTTTTAGTTTATCAGCTTTCGGAGTCAACAAACATTTATTATCTTTCCTACCAAGAAGATGATAAGCCTTGTTATGCTCAAATAGTAATTAGGAAGACTGGTGTGCAAAACATCACTGCAAAAAAAGAATAACTTCAAATATTCTGTGACACTCAAAGCTGGAAATCTGAGTGTACATTTCTCTGAATTTAATTTCTTTGATGTTGTATTTGCTGTCAAGATTTCCATAATAGCATATTTAAACTGAGGATTCAGTTTCAGTATGACACAACTGGCATGTTGTTATGTGTGAGGACCTGTTTCAGTTTAACAGGATGTGATGAATGTTTTCAAATCAAGCTTACTGATCTAAAGTCAGTCCTGAATTATCCTGTTTACATTTAATCTTATGTACTTAAAGGCCCCAAGAGGCTAACTTCCAATTTAAATTTCCTTTTCATTTTGTTTACCAAACAATGTTCAAGCTCTGGAGTAAATCCTCAGAGAAAATCATTGATGTGCATCATAAAGGTGCCTGCCAGTTTCTCTTTGTGATACCATTAGAAAATTACCTGGTCTGCTTTAAGCTGAATGCAACCCACTTTTGGTGAGGACCTAACTGAGAATTACCTGACCCTTACTGCACCATTCAATATATAAACATACTTGTTTAATTTACTTAGTTTCCTTCTGTATCTGAGGTAGTAGGAACTGCCAATGCTGGAGAACCTGAGACAACAAGGTGTAGAGCTGGATGAACACAGGAGGCCAAGCAGCAGCAGAGGAAGAGGGACGTTTCGGGTCTAGAAACTAACGTCAGCTTTCCTGCTCCTCTGATGCTGCTTGGCCTGCTGTGTTCATCCAACTCTCCAACCTGTCGTCTCCCTTCTGTATCACCTGTTTTAGGGCATTTGAAAAAAAATTCATTTGAAATTTTTCTGTGTAAAATTACAATTTCTATTTTATTTACTTACATTCTCAGGAGTATGTTGCTGAGAAGGCTCAGGAAATCTTGAAGACCACATTTCCTGCAATGAGGGGAATCTGGTTCAATATTTTGACCACCAGATTTCCCCTTGAAACACTGAGTCACTATTTTGGCTTTAGCACATATTCCATCCAGGAGCATTTTCTTTGTGCATATCCACCTGTATCATAAGCCTGTTTATCTTCTGCCTGATAACTCCATTTATACACTGAATTACTTCGGGTTGTCGCGTCTTTTTGTTTGTCATCCTTCACCAACTTATTTCCGAATTTGTTCATAGCCACTAAAATTTCATAATCATAGTGGCTCCTACCTTTCTTGGTGGCTAGCTTTTTCCAAAGCCCATGTTCTTAGCAAGCTTTGACCTCTACTTTCCCTCTTATTTCATTTTGGACAATTACCTGTCTTTTGCAAGCCTTTTTCAAGTTTGTGATCATCTCCTAGAGCATGTCACTTCCAGGTTCAGTCAGAATCAGTGCTGCAGTTTCAAACCTTCAATATCTTCACCTCATTTTGCCGAGCATGGGCCATGCCTTCTGTCCCTCATCTTGCACATTCAGCCAATGTTTGTTTTTGCTGGCTGCTTTTCCTCTCTTCTTAGAATAGCATTTCTGCATTCACCAAACCCATCTGGCATTAAAAACCAAATTTTGAGAAGATTTGTAGCTCAGGTTGAGGTTCTGGATGTGAGTTTGCTCGCTGAGCTAGAAGGTTCGTTTTCAGACATTTCGTCACCATTCTAGGTAACATCATCAGTGAGCCTCCGATGAAGCGCTGGTGCCATGTCCCGCTTTCTATTTATCTGTTTAGGTTTCCTTGGGTTGGTGATGTCATTTCCTGCGTTGTGATGTTTTAGCAGCAGCTAATGAACTTAAAAGACCCTATACAGACAACAAGCAAAACGAACGTCACCTACAAAATACCTTGCAAAAACTGTGACAAACACTACATTGGACAATCTGGCAGAAAGCTAGCCACCGGGATACATAAACATCAACTGGCCACAAAACGACATGACCCACTATCACTCGTATCCTTACATACAGATGAGGAAGGACACCACTTTGATTGGGACAACACATCCATCCTAGGACAAGCCAAACAGAGACACGCACGAGAATTCCTAGAAGCATGGCATTCCAACCGGAACTCCATCAACAAACACATTGTTTTGGAGCCAATCTACCATCCTTTGAGAAAAAGAACAGGAAATGACATCACCAACACAGGAAATGACATCACCAACCCAAGGAAACCTAAACTGATAAATAGAAAGCGGGACATAACACCAGTGCTTCGTCGGAGGCGCACTGATGATGTTACCTAGAATGGTGATGAAACGTCTGAAAACTAACCTTCGTGCTCAGCGAGCAAACTCACATCCATTAAAAACCAAAAGAACTGCAGATGCAGGAACAAAAATAAATTTGCTGGAAATGCTGAGCAGGTCTGGCAGCATCTGTGAAAGAAAAAACGTTTCGGATCTGGTGGCCGTTCCTCAGAACTGGCATTAATGATACTTTGCCACCAACACTCAATTGTTATCCTCTTGTGCAAATAGCCTTGTTATATAATTTAAAGATTCTCCTGGACAACCTGCTCAATAGTAAGGGCTTTTAACCTGGAATTATGTCTAAAATGGTTTACCCCGCTATTTTACAGGGAATCACCACTCTTATTTAAATAAGTTCAGCACAGTGACATCCCCAAACCTGAGCCCGATAGTTCTCTCAAATTCCTTCATCTTACTTTGATCTTCATTATTTAAAAAATCGAGGGGATAGAATCTTATGGGGTTCTGAGTGATATGGACTATGGTAAGATGGCAGGATTGGAAGAAAGGACCAGAAAGGCCTCTCTCGAAGTCATGAGCATCTTGCTGCAGTCAAGTGATTTCATTGCTGGCAGTGGCGAATAGCCTAATTAAGAGAATTATTGCGTGTTAAATGCCTTATAAGTTCAGCTTCTATCCTCCCAAAATGTTCCAAACAAGCTAGATGTCAAGAACTTTCAACTTGTAAGTCAAACAACTACCTGCAACTTCACATCCTCCTTAGCTGCAATCAGTCTGCACATTGCTCAGCTTGAATCAACATCTCAGGGCCGGACCCATGGGCACCAGTTGCATGCACCCTTTAACCAAGGATTTTTGATATTTGCCTCATGTCACCATGTCACCTGTCCAATCGACTTGGAGAATTCTTAGGAAGCACAGGCCTGTGCTGTAGGGTGCACCAGCAACTAGCACTGAAAGGCTGTTACATGGCTACTCTGAATGCAGGGACAGGCTCATGGATTGGACTAAGCTGCATTTCAGGGCTACTCACTTGCACTCTTCACGTTTGCTTGCTAAGCGCATACCTGCATGCTTGGACCATCCAGGCCTTGCTGAACCAATCAGCACAATCATGCAACCAGTCAGCCTACCTTGCTGATCAGCAGTCCTCAGTCAAGGGAGCATACATCTTGCTGTGCAGCAGTCCACTATGACAATCTCATATCTGCACCATGTGCCAGCAGTTTACATAGCAAACACATGCAGCGAGCAAGCAACCACATCCGCCTTCAAGATAGTCTTAGGGCTCTCTGCTTCTTCCTGGAAAAGAAGGCCTAAACCATCCCCATCCACCACAATGACTCTGATTTTGTTTATTTCTCCACAGATGCTGCTAGACCTACTGAGCTTTTCCAGCAATTTCTGTTTTTGTCCCATCCACCAACACTCTCCTCAGCCTGACCAAGCTTGTCATCATTTTGAACAACTTTTCCTTTAATACCTCTCACTTTATTCAGATCAAAGGTGTATCCATGGTACCTGCATGGGTCCCACCAACATCCTCATCCAAAGGATCATTGGTCATCATTTCTGCCACCTCCAGCAGGATTCCAACACCTCCCTTGTCAACCTTCTGCAAGGACCATACTCTGCAGGACACCTTGGCTCACTCTTCCTCCACTTGCAACACCTCCCCTCACGTCCAATGGCGTATTTCCATGCAACTACTGAAGGTGTAACACCTGCCTGTTTACTTCCAGGCACACCTTCCAGGTGAAGCAACAATTTACCTGTACTTCATTCAATCTGGTCTATGGTATTTGCAGCTCACAATGTGATCCCCTCTACAGTGGGGAGACAGCACAGACTGGATGACTGCTTTGCAGAACATCTACATCCTGTTTGCAAAAAATTACACTGAGCTTCCAAGTGTCTGCCACTTGGACACACCACTCTTCTCCTTGGCCAACATCTCTGTCACAAATCAAAAATATGCAATGAGAAAGCAAATAGCTGCAACCACACCTGAAGTGGTCAGGATACGTGTGTCAATTTGTCAGGGTGTTGTTCCTAATCTCTGACCATCTTAATGCATTGGCTCCCTGTGTGCTACACTTCTCCCTACCTCTGACTTCACTGACTCCCTCATTCACACCAACACTTTTGGATACAGAGATCAAGGAAAGAATAAAGATGCTGTACAACAAGGATCAATGGTGTCAACAAGGCCCATCGCCCTGTGTGTGACTTGTTTGTTCTATTTCTACATACTGTAGTGGCTGTCAGCACACACATTGATCCATGATATATCCTGTGTTGACTTGAAGTTAAGCATCATGTTGGCTCAGTTACATTCAGGGCCAGACAAAGACTGAAACAAATAGATATGCATGCAAACAATAACATTTAAACAAATTTGAGAATCCATACACAGTGTAACTTAATGCATCCTACCAATGTGCCCTCAATTGGTATTTTCTTTCTCTACTGTAGAAAAGACATAATTGAATTGGAGAGAGTGCTGAAAAGATTTACCAGGATGTTACTGGGACTGGAGGGTTTGAATTATAAGTTGAGGCCGGATAAGCTGGGATTTCTTTCACCGGAGTGTTGAAGGATGATCTTATTGAGGTTTATAAAATCACGAGGGGCATGGGTATGGTGAATAACCAAGATCTTTATCCCCCACCCCCATAGGGGGAGTTCAAAACCAGAGGATTTTTAAGGTGAAAGGAGAAAGATTTAAAAGGGACCTAAGGGGCAACTTATTCCGCACAGAGGATGGTTCATATGTGGAATAAACTGCCAGAGGAAGTGGTAAATGCAGATGCAGTTACAATATTTGAAAGACATTTGGACGAATACATGAATTGGAAAGGTTTAGAGTGATGTGGGCCAAATGGAATTAGTTTAGTTTGGGAAAACAAGATCAGCATGAACAAGTTGGACTGAAAGGTCTGTCTCCATGCTATATGACTAGGACTCTCCCTTCCACTACATCTCAGTGTAATCCCTGCTCCTGCAGCTGATTTAGAGGGGTATTCTCATCAGTGGAGTCCAGTGTTCCTGGAGGTTGTCAGGTGCCTAAGGATAGTTGTATCTGGGCAGGCCTAATAATGCAAAGGGTCACCTTGCCAGATGCGTGTGAACACTCCTCTGCTTCACTTTCAAAGGGTCAGAGGTGCAGGTAAGGTGGAGGTGGAGAACCAGACCATCTCTGTGGTGCTTGAAAGGAGAATTCCGAGGGGAGTGTGTGGTTCCTATCCTGTTTTACAGGCGCTTCCGCATGCCAGTCCCATTTGTTTACCCTTCATATCTCCTCTGTCAATTTTATTTTCATTTTCCAATTAGCCTATTCAAAAGATGTTAGTGCTTACTTCTAGAGTAGGTCGGGTTGAACCCAAGTCTCCTAGCCCAGAGGTAGGGGCACCATCACTGTGCCACTAGAGCCCTCATCTACCTTTTCATTTTTATTGCACACCTCTGAAGTAAGAGGGATGTGAACCCAGGCCTCCTGGACCCGGAGTAGGGACACTACCTCTACAACACAAGAGGACCCTCTCATCTACCCAGTCAATTAATGAATTAATCCCAGTCATGTGTTTAACTGCTTTTTACATTAACAAGATGCCCTACATGATCGTCAACCTCAATCTCTGTTTCAATTATAGATACACAATTACACTGGACCTGCCAAAATTGTTGTACAGTTAGTGACCATTGATGAGCCTCCACTTCTGCATGTACACAGCCTAGTGGGACGACAATGTGAAAATGGAAACTGTGTAATTCAAATGGATTCTGACGACATGACTGCTAGGTGAGAATATGGTTTTAAAGTAATACAAATATTCAGTAATTTATTTCAAGCACTTGCAGCAATCTTATTTGAGATTAGAATTTGGTGATTAGGTATGTATTATCTCTGAATTTTAGTTGCAGAGGTGTCAATCACTTCAAAGTTTGAAAAGTGATCCATCTTCAGTGCTGCATCTCCAAAACTAAAAGTATGAAAATCTAACATTGGTTGGGATTTTGCACTTTTGGACAAAACAAAAGAAGCATTTCTGGTCAATTTAAAAAGGCCAAATTTAACCAAGCCTACTTACTGGGTTGATTTAGTCACCCATTTTAAATTTCGTTGGACTTTAATTTCCATTGCATTTAGCAGGGTAATGGATAACCAATCCCCTATCAATTGCTGACTGTTATAATTCTAGCTGGACAAGTCAGACCCCAGACGGAAATCTGGCTTGATATTTTGTTATTTTGCTTTTAATGAGGAAACAAAGATTCGATTTAACAATAAAATAATATAAAAATGCAAAAGAAATTAAGATAAAGTAGAACACCTCCCTTTTTTAGGAGCAACAGTTTACACAGCTTCAGTCAAAACATCTGCAAGCTAACTAAACTGAAACTAAAAAACCTTTCTTTCTCCTCCAAGTTTTCTTCTTTCCCGAAGCCAAAAAAAATTCCAGAGTCTTCTATCCAAAAGCTTAATGTACCACACTGGTTACTTTGTTCACCTCCTTGAACACTCTCTCTCAGACTGTTTGTTTTGGAAAAACACAGTGGTTATAAAAATACCTGTAAGTTAATCATTAAACCTCTTCAGATGCACAGAAAACCCACATATAATTTATTCAAAATTCAGAGCTCTCAAATAACATTAAACTATATATGAATCACGTACCATATTTCACATTGAAAAAAAATCATGTCATTGCTGAAGTTGGAGTGAAATTGAACTTTACTGGAAGGACTTAAATAGTCAGTATAATTGAACCATTATACATTATGTTTGATTTGCCTGACTGATAAATTCAGTGGGAAGAAATGTGGGCAAGGTGTCGTGCAAATGGGTGACCTATTTTCACTGAATTATGTACACACTGAAGTCAAACTTTCACAAAAATGTAATATTTTGAGGTAATGTTCTCTGTGTATAAATAAATTTTCCTTACTGATATTGCTATCTCAAGTTTGGTGTCCTTGCTGTGTTCAACAATTTCCAGAGCATCAATGTTTCTAGGAACTAGCAGTTTCATTGTGATAGCAACAGAAGGGACAGAATAAACTAAAGGATCTGATAGTGGTATTTGGCAACTGATACAAATAAAAAACATTGCTGAAGCACAAATGCACTCTGAATCAGATGAAAAATGCTACATTTAATAAGGTAATAATCATTGGATCAAATTGATAGTCAGGGTTTCTCTGGTGTAGATTTTTTGTAGGATTGAATAGTGAACAATTGAAAAGATTATAATGTTATAATTTCTATTTTTATTCATGGGGAGACATCATAAAGTAATTCCAATAGCCTGGTGTGTTGTAAAGGAATGAGCTCAAACGTTTAAAATTATAGTTTTAAAAATGTTATTTTGCGAGGAGATGGATATTGATTTGGAAACTAGGTCATACACATCTAATTAAGGAAACCAAATACTTGCCTAAGTATGAAAATTTGAATCTGAAAGAATTTCAGTTCCTGGGAACAACAGAAACAGCAGGACACCATTCAGCCCCCTCAGTCTCAATCTTTCAAGATTACACTTAAATTTTCCTGGCTTGTTCTTAACATTACTTAAATATACTTACCTATCAAATTTGTATTTCTCAATCTTAAAATCTTCAATTGCCCAGCATCCAGAACTTCTTGTAGAAAAGATGCCTTACATTTCTAATGTTCCTTTAGTGAAAATCTGCTTCTTGATTTCTCTCCTGAATTGCCCAGTTTTAACATTATGTATGTCCTCACTAGGGAAAGTAATTTGTCCATACCAAAACCCTTTACTTAAAACACATTGATAAATCACCCTGACTCTCAGACACCCAAGGATTTATAAAGCAACCTAGGCTTACAATTTAATTCGCTCAGATATTTTGGCTACCTCCAATGTCAACAGATCCTTTCTAGAGCATGAATCTTAAACTGAATGCATACAATACATACAAGAACTTAGAAGCATGCATCCAAGACATTCAAAATGATCTGATGTTCTTCGCCTGAGAGCTCCTTTTTATTTCAGAAGTAGCAGGAACTGCAGATGCTGGAGAATCTGAGATAACAAGGTGCAGAGCTGGATGAACACAGCAGGGTCTAGGCCTAAAACATCAGCCTTCCTGCTCCTCTGATGCTGCTTGGCCTGCTGTGTTCATCCACCTTTACACCTTGTTATCTCAGCTGCTTTTTATGCTGGTTCCTTTGCAACTCACAACTTTTCACAGATTTCTTGGGGATTAAGTGGGACCTTCATGATTTTAAATTAGATGATAATGGGAAGTCAAGTAACATCATTGGACTGCGTTTCTGATGATCACCCATCCTGAAATTAAGAGCTGAATGTTTAAAATGATGCTGACAATTAAAAAGCATAAAAACAAATAGCAAATGTTAATCTCTCATTGTCCTCATACCTGCTTTCCTAGTAAAGCGAAAATCAATTCTTTTGATGTTTGTACATTAGGATAAATGATGTTACAGCTGTTTATTGAATTGAATTAACATTTTTGAGCACCCCTGCTCATCTATACCACCATGAAATTCCGAATAATGGTTTCTCTAGTTGTAATTTTCTGCTCCCTGGATTTGGAAATGGTAGAAGTTGGGAAAATGCAACAAGAAAGATAAAACTGAAACGTAAATGTTGAGGAAAAAAACACAATTTGCACCTTAAACTTTAACCAGTGACTTCTGAATCTTGCTATTAAGTGGTGACTACCTTATTTCCAGGTATTTTCAGTTCATTAGTAATCCAGTTCATCTCATTTATATGCCACTTTCAATTCTCCTCACTTTCTCCAACAAGTACATGGTACAAATTCCCAACATAAAATTCAGAGTGGGAACCTGATGCCAGAAACTCGATACTTGCTTGTCCAGGTCTTCAACAAATCCTGAGTTTACCACAACATCCCTGCATACCCCCTGGACAGAATTTTCCACTGAATTCCGTCCACACAAACAATATCGGCCGATCACCAGCCTCAACACTTCAGGCATGCTATCTGTTACAATCACTCCGGCGTGGGGAAGGAATTTAGAAACAAGGGTATAAGAATTAACAAAGTCATGGGCTCTGGGGGAACATTAAAGGTTATATAAAGTGCTGAAAAGAAATGGAAGAGGCTGAAAGTTCGTCAGGGACATGGGTTGGAATTAAAATAAAGGTACACGAAGGATCATGGGAGCATCCTACATCTCAGGCAGAGCCTGAAAGTCACTCACCACGATGTGAAGTTGAAATCTTGCCATCTTTGATCCAGAGTCAACTGAGCAACAATGGTACAAAATGGCTACCAATGTATGCAGAGTGGACCGAGTAACTTACTATTTTTCTCTTTGGAGGGATGAATAAAATTCATTGAAAGGGAAACTGTGCTCAGGGCAGTTGTATTATTCATGCATCCACTGGTTCAGTGTTGCCACCCATTTTGGCTCAAACTGCGCTCCATTGGAAAGTAATTCATCATCCAGAATGCACAATGCACATTGCAAATTATGGCCTCAAACTATCATGAGCTTTACATTGTTTACATGAATTGTCTCCTTGTCAAGTCAGCTCAGCAAATGCAATCAAACACTAATTTAAAAGTGTCACCTGGTCTTAGCACTTCTGAAAAATATTCCATAGCTTCGATGGAAGACAATGCTTCAGAACTATCACATTTGAGCATTGAATTGCAAGCATGCAAAGACATGGTCTGTGCTGTGCAAGGCTGCCTATTTTGGGAGGTGGTTTGGTGTGGGATAATAGTTGCCTACTGCCAAAATCCCACTCTGCTATCTAACCTTAACACTTTGGTTCTGCTACATATGATTGGTTAAAGTTACATGTCTCAGAACTTCTTATCAAGGTGTGACATTGACCTTCTTGCAAAGCGTCCATGTCACACTTTATCAGGGCTTAACATGGAGCTTCATCGTAATTAATGTGAGGCCTCAGGAATACCGTTCATGAAACGGTGTTCCTTATATGACAGTCTGCAGACTATCTGCTCACCCATCTGCCATCAGTATCATTGTGGCTTCAATTGGCACAACTTTGTATGCAAAGGCAACATTGAAGGAGAGAGCTATAACCATGATGTAAGCAAGCCCAGCATGAGCAACGACCTTCAGCAACCTCCACTAGAGGCTGAAGCAGCAAGTGAGGATCCCTGAAGGAGGTGGAGGGAAATGAGTGACCCTGCATATTCAGACCTCACTGTCATTATCAATAGCTCTCTGAAATACTGTATAGGTACAAATTGCCATCACTGACCTGTGGCATCTGCTGGAGTAAAACCTGAACCCCAAAGAATTGAGAAGGTGCCCATCAAGGTTACAGCTGCTGTAGATAATTATGCTAGCTGCTCATTTCAACAAGTAACTGGGACCCCTGCGACATCTCCCAATCCTCAATCAACAAATGCATCTGGAAGGTAACTGATACTGTTTACCCCTGATCACAGCTGTTCATGTTTTGCACCATAAAAAAGAGTTAGAAGAGCAGTGGGATTTTCCACCACCACTGGCTTTCCCAACTGCAGGGCACTATACCCTCATGTAGCTTTGGGAGGACTCTATCATCAATGCACAGTGTTAGTCAAATGAAACTGCTTCCATTCCATCAAATGTTCAAATTATGTGTTGCCATCAATGCTGGATTTTAATGGTCTTACCCAGATATCCTGATAATTTCCATGATGTGTACATACTAGAGGTTCCTACTTCCTCCACAGTCCTTGGGCCAAGCAGTGATAGTTGCTAGGAAGCAAGGATAATCCCCTCCAAAGATGGATCAGGGCATCTTTGTTAAACTTTTCGACTGAGCAGATTAAAGATACAATGCTGCATGCTTCCACTCGGGTCAGAGTAGAGCAGATCATGAGTCTCCTTAAGATGAAGTTTCAATTCCTGGAGGACCCAGGTGGGGCATTGCAGCATTACCCAGAAAGGGTGTGCTGCATTTATGTGGCATGCTGTGCCCATCATAACTGGAACAGTAAATGGGACATGTCACAGATGAAGAGGAATTGGAGATCAACAGCAATCTTCTAAGGATGATAATCAGGGTATTGATCAGTGATAGTAGGAACTGCCAATGCCGGAGTCAGAGATAACACAGTGTGGAGCTGGAGGAACACAACGGGCCAGGCAGCATCAGAGGAGCAGGAAAGCTGACGTTTTGGGACGGGATCCTTCTTGACCAGGTTGGACAGGTATGACAGAATAATGCATTGTTAACCTGAGATGCCAGGCACAACTTAATTAAAAACTGCTTCCAAAATGGTTGAACTGGGTTTAGACTTCTTTTAATTGTGTGGCCTTTTGTTGGTTATATGATAAGCAGTCCCTGTTTAGTACAAAGGACGTGTCCTGATTATTTTTGAAGTCCTTTTTCTGTTGCTGAATAAATGTCTTATTATCCATCTGAGTGTACACTTGGCACCGTGACATTCAACTTTCAAATCTACACACTAAAAGTTCTACGCAATTTTAGGGAAAAGGCAGCAGTCAGTAATATAGTGCACTAACATCGCATGCCTGTAAGAGTAGGTGGATATCTGAGTGCTGTGCAGTGAAGCTTCTTGTAAAAAGCAGCAGACCAAGAGGAACTCTCAGGCTACCCTCTTTGACACTTCCATTGTTGGTTAACGGTCAATGTTTCTGAGTCCATGCAGACTGTTAAGCTGCCCTGAAATACTTGAGCATTCTGTTGGGCATGTTGAACCTGAGAGGGGCAGGCATTTTGTGCAGCTTCTCTTGGCAGACCCCTGTGTTATAAGGGTGAATGGACATGTGAATTGCCCTTGTACACATCCCAGTCTTGAATGGCAATGCACTCACTTCAACATCTGATAGATAGAATGAAAATTTGCTTTCAGAGATTTTAGAATCATCGCTGATTTACTGTTCTCTCTCACAAGCCAGTTGTGAGTGTACTAGATGTTTTCGACCAGGCCTTAGTATGATCACTGCGTATTGTGTTTAGCCTCAGTGCTTCCTATGTTGAAGTGCAATGCCTTGACTACAGTTATCAATGTCATGGTCCAAAGCTCCCTGATATCTGAAGCTACCTATGATCCAGATTTGGTTTCTTGTGAGAGATGAGCAATACCATTACATTTTCTTATTTCTTTGAGATGTTAAGCAGGCTGCTTATCTCTCAAATGAGTGTGACTTCATTGGGACTGACAGCAACCAATACACAAAACCAGACAATCTAAATGTGCATGCGCATAATTATTTACAAAAAGCAAGATTTATTTACAATTACGTGTCACTGTGCTATCCTCATGCCCTCAGAACTGCTTTCATCCTACATCTTCTACCATATCCCATGTTCTGCAGCCTGGGTGGAGAGGGCCTAATCTGTGGTTGGTCCTTTTGGCTTGAAAGGATTTGAGTTTTCATCAGCCAGCTATTTGGACCTAGAGTTTCTGATGAGATGCAGGCTCACCCTCCTTGACAGGGGAAGATGTGTAATGATGGAACCTGGCACCTCTAGAGAGTATTAGAGATAATAGGAACTGCCAATGCTGTAGAATCTGAGATAACAAGGTGTAGAGCTAGATGAACACAGCAGGCCTAGACCCCTTCCTGCTCCTATTATGGTGCTTGGTCTGCTGTATTCATCCAGCTCTACATCTTGTTACCTCTGGAGAACCTTGAGAGGAAACTTCTGGAGTACTGTATGTACCTCCTCCTCCATCCTTGTGAGCATGAGCTGGAATAATTGAGGTCCACTGAGAGAAAAGGAACTAGGTCAAGGAGTGAGGCCAAGGACACATATGCTATAAATTCAATTTTGCATTTACTTACATTTCCACCACACGCTTCCATTCCCACTCAACCCCTGCAACCATTATGCCCAGCAAGACTTCCCTGATATATTGTAATGTTGATGGTTCATTCCCTTTACCTTCAACAAAAACACAGCCCTCCTGTATTTACCTTGATTTTTCAATAATCTTCCAGCTCTTCTGTGAGATATGGAATTTCATGAAGATCCTTCCATTACCTTTTGTCTGAATGATCTTCCACGCTTTCCTCAAAACCTGCTGGCTGTGGACTTCTTATCTCAAATTTAAACATCACTGCATTCTCCAAGCTAACTGAAAATAACTGAAAATGTCTTCCTTGAGCTCCAAGCTGATTAAAAATTGCTGTCTCCTTTTCTCTCAAGAACTCAAAATGAGCTGCCACCCAAGACCAGATCTACAACTGCCCCTGTGAGAAAATTCCAGATAAATAAAACTTCTAATCCCTACAGTGCAACTCTCTGCTAATGTGCCATGCTTTAGCATGTTCCTAACCTAATTATGTTACACCTGTAGTACAACTCTTTGATTCTGGGACTTGCATCAATAATTTATATTTCTATTGGATATGATTACCCTCATTCCAACTCTGTGTTATCATTGAGAGGTTCGGAGATGTGCCATCCATTATTTAATTTCCTGGTGGTCACTCTGGCCTTGTTGGATAAGCACAGTTTTCTTTTGGAAGTAATTGCAGGAGTAGATGCATAACAGTATTTTAACAAAGAGCTTTTATTTATCTTGCATTTAAAGCTTTAATTCCTGAAGCTAAAAGTTAATTCCAAAACATATGAATCAGATTGATGCAACAAGATCATTTACAGTCAGTACAGGAAAGAAACTTTGATCTAAACAATCTGAACACTATTTGAACTAACATTCTAGAGATGAAGGAGAAATGCATTATTTCATTACACGGCAAAGTTATCATAGAGATGCATCATCTGATTTAAAACAGGGTTATAAATATGTGTTGTAGCAAACTGATTTTCTTTTGAATCCCTCTGTGAAAGTGACTAACAAATGTATTTTCTGATTAGCTTTCCCAACCTTGGAATCCTTCATGTCCCTAAGAAGGATGTAGTAGCAATTATAGAACAACAGCTGATTAAGTCTTGGACTTCTGATGCCCAAAATGGGAATGCTTCACTTCCTAATGGAAATAGTGAAAATGAAATGGAATTGCAACAAAAACAACTAAAGAGTGAGTTAATATTATTCAGCTATATTGTTCATTTAGTTTTTAAATCTCTCAATGTAGGATACTCTGTAAATATTGGCACATTAGTTGGTGGTAGCTGGCTTCACCACCGGGTGTAAAGCTATGAGCTCCTCACTTCTTAATTGAAATGCCTAATTGTTCTACTTCACACAAAATGATAGTTTGTTTTGTCAGTTGTTTGAGGCATTTTGTGACTAGCATAGGTAATTGATAAAATATGAATTCTGAAATCTAGTTTAAGCCAACTGGATGGAAATGCCTCTTGTTAAATTAAATTTGGATAGTCGCTGTCTATTTTGGTAGGTATAAGACACACAAAAATGTCCACAATTTTTAGTGACAATTAGTGATTGATTGAAGTAAAAAATGTAACCACTTTTCTTGTATATTCGTATTCAGGCATGGAGTTGCAGTTCTATAGTTAGGATTACAGTTCTATAAAGCTGATTGCAGTACTTCACTGTGCAACTGTGAAGAGGCAGTTGTAGCAGGATAAAACTAACAACTCTTATATAAATTTGGAAAATGTAGATTTATTGAATTTTTTTAAATTTACTGCCACCATCAAAATAAAATGAAGAAAACTGAAAGTCAGCTTTTCTTCAATTAAAACTGTAGAACATAATTTTATTACTCCTGGCCAAATTATATTAAAATCAAATCTTAGCAAACATTTACATATGGTACAACCTTAGTCAGCACTTATACACATTGGTTCATATATTGCTGTCAAAACAAATGTAGTGATTGGAATGAGGCCAGCCCCGTAGACCTCATAGAATCGGAGTTCCCTAATTGGGGTTGTTAATCTGGCCCAATCAGGCAGTCATGGCTGACAGATATAAAGAAATCTGTCAGGAGTTCTGTTCATTCCAAGATCCGGCTCTGAGCTAGCTGGATCAGTGTCTTGCATTATACGCTTGTAAATAAAGGTCACTTGGAGATGGGGTTAATTGAACAACAGTGAGGGTAATGATGTTCACTATTTTATACAGAAATACTACAGCATCTTCAGGTGAGGGCAGTCCTGTGTTTCAATGTATAAATCTAAAAGTTGCTGTCTGAGATGTGATACACTGGTATTTGCCGTACAAAAGCCATTTCTACTCTGTGTTCTGCCTTAGAAGTACATTAATAACATAAAGTTACCATATTTGCACATTAGATACTAAGTGAATTTGTCATTGAAAGTTATCTATTTTAGTCTGGCTACTCTTTTAGCAATATAACTAAAGTTATCATTAACAAGTAACCTTTCTGGCACGGAAAATTAACGAAAGTGCAGCAAATTTTTTCAGGTTGGAGATGCTAAAACGTAAACTTAAAAATAATGTATTTTTATTCTCTTTCAAGGCCAAAACATTGTATGATTTGAAGAAACAGTTGCATGTAGTATTTAGGGCTAAATGGATCAAAGGATTATGGGGGTAAAGTGAGAAAAAGCACGATCATAATGAATGGTGGGGCAGGCTCAGAGAGCCAAATGGTTTACTCCTGTTCCTATTTTCTATGTTTCTATTTTTCCCTTTCCTCACCCCTTCCCTCCCTGCTTGTCCCCCATTAATCCAATCTTCCATTTGTTCACTTTAGTTTTCTTTCTATACCTGATTTGGCATTGACTTCACTCACTTAAATTACATTTCCTTCTCATTTGATGTGGTGTGAATTTCATAATTTTAAAATTTGATTGGCTAATACTGTTTATTTCCCTGTTTCTATCCCTTCAGGGTAACTCTTCTGCTTTGCTATGATCTGCCTGTATTGCTTGCAAAACAAAACTTTTCACTCTTCTTAGGAATATGTGACTACAATAAGTCAATCAAACTCACACTTTCAACAACACTGGACATTAAATATTGCTACAACTAAGTGGACAAGAACGAATCTAATGAATGTCAGTTGCTGTTTTTGTTGTCCCAAACCGTCAAATGATTGTCCCATATCTGATAGTGACAGACATTAGAATTACATAATAAGTATGGAGATAATGCTATATTAATCTGTCCTGATATTAGAAGAAGACAGGGAAAGAATCCATCAGCAAGCCCAGAAGCAGACCAAGTATATGGATCTCAGTGTCGTTCGTCTGATGTTTACTCCATACCTACCAGGAAGTGATGGCAAATTTACACGTAGACTTAGCTCAGTTATGTCAGATCCCATCTATGACAGCAGTGAGTACTTTTACAATGAAATTCTATACATGTATGTGCTGAGTGAAATGAACTTATGTTTTCACCTCAAGAATTATTCTTGTGTAGTCATTTGAATTTTCCTTGATGGTTCAAATAATATTAAGGCAGACATTTCAGTGCGCATTCGCAATATATAACTCTAAGAAGAATAGAGCATGTATGGCAATTGTGAAGTTGGACAAACCATATCCAGATTTTGAATAAATGAATGATTTATTACTTGATTTTGTTAGTACTATCAGTAATGCGAAAAAAAACTTGTCAATACCTGTGTGAGATTACATTAAGGGCTGAAATTGCAGACTTCTTAGTTTCCTCCAGGAAAATACTTCAACAGGACTCCAAGACAAGCCTCATGTCTTCCCAACTATCAGCAGAACACTTGAAGGACAAAATAATGTGATAATGTTTGACACTGACACTCATAAACCACCAAAAGATGTTTGGGACTTCTGTTTCTTCACTTGTGGTAACAGTGTTTCTTGTCCACAAATAGCCTATACGTTCTCAGACTGTTCAACCTGTTGGCTCAGATGCAATTTGGAGCCATAATCAGGCTTACAATAGAACTGACAACAGACATTATCTGGCAATTTTATGTGTTTAGGAGCTTTTTCCACTACACACTTCTTTGAAACTGTCCCATATACACCCATAAAGCTTCTGCTGATGCTGATGCTACCAATATTTGGACCTGACTGACTAGAAACTTGGCAAACCCATGCTTATTCCAAATTTGACTCACTCCATATGATATCAAGAAACAGTGGAGGCACTGGATACTGCAAAGTCTATGGGCTCTGACAACATCCCAGCAATAACACTGAAGACTTCTGCTCCAGAAATTGCCACGCCCTGAGCTAAGTTATTCCAGTACAGCTGCAACACTGGAATCTACCTAATAATATGGAAAATTGCTTGGATATGTCCTGTAGTTAAACAGCAGGACAAATCCGACCTAGCCAATTACTACCCCATCTTCCCTACTCTCAATCATCAGTAAAGTGATAGAAGGTGTCATCAACAGTGCTATCAAGCAGCACTTGCTCAACAATAACCCGCTTACTGGCAACCAGTTTGAATTCTGCCAGGACCCCTCGGTTCATGACCTTATTACAGCTTTAGTTCAGATATGGGAAAATGCTATATTCCAGAGATTAAAAGCCCATGACATCGAAGTTGTATTTGACAGTGCCCTAGCTAATCTAGAATCAATGAAAATCAGGAATACACACTCTTTTGATTGGAATCATGCCTAGCATATAGAAAGATGGTTGTGTTTGTTGGAGGTCAGTTAGCTCAACTCCAGGGTATTTCTTCAGGCTTTAAATGATTAGATCAGAAATAGGCATGTTCACCAATGATTACACAAAGTTCAATACCATTTGTGTCTCCTCAGATACTGAAGCAGTCTGTGTCTAAAAGCAACAAAACCTGGACAATATCCATGAGATAATGGGAACTGCAGATGCTGGAGAATTCCAAGATAATAAAATGTGAGGCTGGATGAACACAGCAGGCCAAGCAGCATCTCAGGAGCACAAAAGCTGACGTTTCGGGCCTAGACCCTTCATCAGAGAGGGGGATGGGGAGAGGGAACTGGAATAAATAGGGAGAGAGGGGGAGGCGGACCGAAGATGGAGAGTAAAGAAGATAGGTGGAGAGAGTGTAGGTGGGGAGGTAGGGAGGGGATAGGTCAGTCCAGGGAAGACGGACAGGTCAAGGAGGTGGGATGAGGTTAGTAGGTAGATGGGGGTGCGGCTTGGGGTGGGAGGAAGGGATGGGTGAGAGGAAGAACCGGTTAGGGAGGCAGAGACAGGTTGGACTGGTTTTGGGATGCAGTGGGTGGGGGGGAAGAGCTGGGCTGGTTGTGTGGTGCAGTGGGGGGAGGGGACGAACTGGGCTGGTTTAGGGATGCAGTGGGGGAAGGGGAGATTTTGAAACTGGTGAAGTCCACATTGATACCATATGGCTGCAGGGTTCCCAGGCGGAATATGAGTTGCTGTTCCTGCAACCTTCGGGTGGCATCATTGTGGCACTGCAGGAGGCCCATGATGGACATGTCATCTAGAGAATGGGAGGGGGAGTGGAAATGGTTTGCGACTGGGAGGTGCAGTTGTTTGTTGCGAACTGAGCGGAGGCGTTCTGCAAAGCGGTCCCCAAGCCTCCGCTTGGTTTCCCCAATGTAGAGGAAGCCGCACCGGGTACAGTGGATGCAGTATACCACATTGGCAGATGTGCAGGTGAACCTCTGCTTGATGTGGAATGTCATCTTGGGGCCTGGGATGGGGGTGAGGGAGGCGGTGTGGGGACAGGTGGAGCATTTCCTGCGGTTGCAGGGGAAGGTGTTGGGTGTGGTGGGGTTGGAGGGCAGTGTGGAGCGAACAAGGCCGTCACGGAGAGAGTGGTCTCTCCGGAAAGCTGACAGGGGAGGGGATGGAAAAATGTCTTGGGTGGTGGGGTCGGATTGTAAATGGCGGAAGTGTCGGAGGATAATGCGTTGTATCCGGAGGTTGGTAGGGTGGTGTGTGAGAACGAGGGGGATCCTCTTGGGGCGGTTGTGGCGGGGGCGGGGTGTGAGGGATGTGTTGCGGGAAATACGGGAGACGCGGTCAAGGGCGTTCTCGATCACTGTGGGGGGAAAGTTGCGGTCCTTAAAGAACTTGGACATCTGGGATGTGCGGGAGTGGAATGTCTTATCGTGGGAGCAGATGCGGCAGAGGCGGAGGAATTGGGAATAGGGGATGGAATTTTTGCAGGAGGGTGGGTGGGAGGAGGTGTATTCTATGTAGCTGTGGGAGTCGGTGGGCTTGAAATGGACATCAGTTACAAGCTGGTTGCCTGAGATGGAGACTGAGAGGTCCAGGAAGGTGAGGGATGTGCTGGAGATGGCCCAGGTGAACTGAAGGTTGGGGTGGAAGGTGTTGGTGAAGTGGATGAACTGTTCGAGCTCCTCTGGGGAGCAAGAGGCGGCGCCGATACAGTCATCAATGTACCGGAGGAAGAGGTGGGGTTTGGGGCCTGTGTAGGTGCGGAAGAGGGACTGTTCCACGTAACCTACAAAGAGGCAGGCATAGCTGGGGCCCATGCGGGTGCCCATGGCCACCCCCTTAGTCTGTAGGAAGTGGGAGGAGCCAAAAGAGAAGTTGTTGAGTGTGAGGACGAGTTCAGCTAGGCGGATGAGAGTGTCGGTGGAGGGGGACTGGTCGGGCCTGCGGGATAGGAAGAAGCGGAGGGCCTTGAGGCCATCTCCATGCGGAATGCAGATGTACAGGGACTGGACGTCCATGGTGAATATGAGGTGTTGGGGGCCAGGGAATTGGAAGTCCTGGAGGAGGTGGAGGGCGTGGGTGATGTCACGGACATAGGTGGGGAGTTCCTGGACCAAAGGGGAGAAAATGGAGTCCAGATAGGTGGAGATGAGTTCGGTGGGGCAGGAGCAGGCTGAGACAATGGGTCGACCAGGGCAGGCAGGTTTGTGGATTTTGGGAAGGAGATAGAAACGGGCCGTGCGGGGTTGGGGAACAATGAGGTTGGAGGCTGTGGGTGGGAGGTCCCCTGTGGTGATGAGGTCGTGAATGGTGTTGGAGATGATGGTTTGGTGCTCGGGTGTGGGGTCATGATCGAGGAGGCGGTAGGAGGTGGTGTCGGAGAGTTGGCGTCTGGCCTCGGCGATGTAGAGGTCAGTGCGCCATACTACCACTGCGCCACCCGGGGAAGAGCTGGGCTGGTTGTGTGGTGCAGTGGGGGGAGGGGATGAACATGGGCACCCGCATGGGCCCCAGCTATGCCTGCCTCTTTGTAGGTTACGTGGAACAGTCCATCTTCCGCACCTACACAGGCCCCAAACCCCACCTCTTCCTCCGGTACATTGATGACTGTATCGGCGCCGCCTCTTGCTCCCCAGAGGAGCTCGAACAGTTTATCCACTTCACCAACACCTTCCACCCCAACCTTCAGTTCACCTGGGCCATCTCCAGCACATCCCTCACCTTCCTGGACCTCTCAGTCTCCATCTCGGGCAACCAGCTTGTAACTGATGTCCATTTCAAGCCCACCGACTCCCACAGCTACCTAGAATACACCTCCTCCCACCCACCCTCCTGCAAAAATTCCATCCCCTATTCCCAATTCCTCCGCCTCCGCCGCATCTGCTCCCACGATAAGACATTCCACTCCCGCACATCCCAGATGTCCAAGTTCTTTAAGGACCGCAACTTCCCCCCCACGGTGATTGAGAACGCCCTTGACCGCGTCTCCCGCATTTCCCGCGACACATCCCTCACACCCCGCCCCCGCCACAACCGCCCCAAGAGGATCCCCCTCGTTCTCACACACCACCCCACCAACCTCCGGATACAACGCATTATCCTCCGACACTTCCGCCATTCACAATCCGACCCCACCACCCAAGACATTTTTCCATCCCCACCCCTGTCTGCTTTCCGGAGAGACCACTCTCTCCGTGACTCCCTTGTTCGCTCCACACTGCCCTCCAACCCCACCACACCCGGCACCTTCCCCTGCAACCGCAGGAAATGCTACACTTGTCCCCACACCTCCTCCCTCACCCCCATCCCAGGCCCCAAGATGACATTCCACATCAAGCAGAGGTTCACCTGCACATCTGCCAATGTGGTATACTGCATCCACTGTACCCGGTGCGGCTTCCTCTACATTGGGGAAACCAAGCGGAGGCTTGGGGACCGCTTTGCAGAACATCTCCGCTCAGTTCGCAACAAACAACTGCACCTCCCAGTCGCAAACCATTTCCACTCCCCCTCCCATTCTCTAGATGACATGTCCATCATGGGCCTCCTGCACTGCCACAATGATGCCACCCAAAGGTTGCAGGAACAGCAACTCATATTCCGCCTGGGAACCCTGCAGCCATATGGTAACAATGTGGACATCACCAGTTTCAAAATCTCCCCTTCCCCCACTGCATCCCTTAACCAGCCCAGTTCGTCCCCTCCCCCCACTGCACCACACAACCAGCCCAGCTCTTCCCCCCCACCCACTGCATCCCAAAACCAGTCCAACCTGTCTCTGCCTCCCTAACCGGTTCTTCCTCTCACCCATCCCTTCCTCCCACCCCAAGCCGCACCCCCAGCTACCTACTAACCTCATCCCACCTCCTTGACCTGTCCGTCTTCCCTGGACCGACCTATCCCCTCCCTACCTCCCCACCTGCACTGTCTCCACCTATCTTCTTTACTCTCCATCTTTGGTCCGCCTCCCCCTCTCTCCCTATTTATTCCAGTTCCCTCCCCCCATCCCCCTCTCTGATGAAGGGTCTAGGCCCGAAACGTCAGCTTTTGTGCTCCTGAGATGCTGCTTGGCCTGCTGTGTTCATCCAGCCTCACATTTTATTATCCTGGACAATATCCATGCTTGGTCTAAAAAGTGGCAAGTAGCATTTTGTGCTGCACCAATACAAAGCAATAACTACCTCCAATAAGAGGCTATATAACTACTATACCTTGATATTCAATCACATTATCATCACTGAATCCCCCATTATCAGCATCCTGGGGATTATCATTGACCAGAAACTGAACTGGAATTGCCATATAAATACAACCGCGACAAGAGCAGGTCAGAGGCTAGGAATACTGAAACAAGTAACTTACCTGCTGGATTCTTAAAGCTTGTTCACTGTCCATAAGACGCAAGTCAGCAGTGTGATTGATTACTCCCCATTTGCCTGAATAAGAGTACCTCAAACAACACGCAAGAAACTCGACACCATCCAGGACAGAGCAGCTCACTTGACTGGAACCACATCCACTTCCTCCATCACTGACACTCAGCAGCGGTGGTGTGTACTATTTACAAGATGCACTGCAGAAATTCATCAAAGTTCCTTTACATCTTCCAATTCCATGACCACTTCCATCTCGAAGGTCAAGAGGTGCAGATAGAATAGGAACATCATCCACAGGTTCCTCTCTAAGCCACTCACCATCCTGACATAGTAATATATCATCATTCCTTCACTGTAGCCATGTCAAAATCCTGGAACTCCTGCCCTAGTGGCATTAAGGGTTTACCTACAGCACATGAATTGTTGTGGTTCAAGAAGACAGCTCATCACCACCTTTTCAAAGGCAACTAAAAGTGGGCAATAAATGCCAGCAATGCCAAAATCTTGGGAGTGAATTTAAGAAAAGCTCTGCCTTCCTACAAACACTATAGTTAAATTTTCTACTAGTTAACCATTTCTGCTGGTATATTGCTTTCCATCTTTGTAAAGAATTAAGTGGCAGATTTCACACAGAATGAGTTTTAAATAATCTGCTTTGTTTTATAGAAGCACCTAATGCATCAAGTCTGCGAATAGCAAGAATGGCCAAAACAGCTGGGAGTGTGATGGGTGGGGATGAAGTCTTTCTGCTGTGTGATAAAGTTCAAAAGGGTAAACCATTTGCTAACTTAAATAACCTTTCAAATTAATACTCGTTTTCTTTCACATATCTTGATTTGTCATTTTAGGGATTATCGGATAGATTTGCAAAATGTTATTGTTTGAAAAGGTTTTGGAGTAGATTTGTAGCTCGGCTTGTGGGTGTTGAGGTTGGTTGGCTTGCCTAGCTGGTTTGTGGTTCCGCAGATATTTCATTACAGTGCTTGGTAACATCATCACTTGCAGCCTCTGATGAAGCATCAGTGTGTTGTTCTGCCTGGCTTTTAAACTCTGGGGTCCATTGCGATGGATTGCCTCCCTTCCAGGTTTCCTCCATAATGGAATGTATATGTATATGTTGGATAGGCTATTTCTTACTTTTACTGTTCTGGATGTAGATTTAAATACATTATTATCGTTAGATTAGTCTGAAATAAAAGGAACTTGAATAATTATTAAAGCTTGAATTAATAAATTTCCTTCCTCAGATGATATTCAGGTACGCTTCTATCAAGAAGATGAGAGTGGCCATGTTTGGGAGGCATTTGGAAAATTTGGGGCAGCTGATGTTCACAGACAGGTAGGTAATCCCAAAATATTTCATAGCTCTAGGCAGAATGAGTGTTCAGGTAATAAACTGCAAACCATCAATTTTTTAAAAAAATAAAATTAAGTAAATTATTGAAAAAATCCAGCATTCAAAAAAAAACTTCACAGAATCATCCTGTGTGCATTTTAAAAGAATGAAACTCAACATACTTTCAATGTACTTAAACCATTTGTGTCATTGATTCATTTTTTTAACCTTGAGTAAATTATGGTCATGAGGCAGATCTACTTCATGAGCTCCTGAAAATAAGCATTTTGTTCAGAGGAAGCATTTATCACATAATTAGACATAAGCTCCTTGCAATTTGAGCATATATGTTAATGAACAACACATTATGGACATTTTGGGCCTGATTTTCCTTTGAGGTTAGAATCAGGATTTGGGCTATTTCCCAGATTCGCAATCCAGCCTCTTCGGTGGTTGTGTCTGCCCTCCATTTTTAAACTTTAAGACTCAGAGGGAAGGGGCTAGAGTTGAGACTGCAACCCACAACCATTCCAGACAGAGTAGAAAGAGAGCAGAGGTGGTTCACTTCCATTTGGTGGAACTTTAATCCAGTTTTTTTTTTGTTGAATATGATGGCTCCTAATCTTCCCATCCTTCACACAACCTTCATTCCCTCTCAATCTGCATAGTCTCCATTCTCTTGCGTATCTTCTCTCTATTCCTATTCCACCTCCCTTCCACCATCTCCATACCCACTTACTCACCTGCCATTTCCCACAACTTCCCATGCCAATATTCAGGTGTGTAGAAAACTGTTGAACCTGGGGAGTCTATAAGATACTCATAAGCCTGTCCAGCTAACAAATGTCAATAAAAAAATTCAAATAAGATAATCCTATTTAGTGGTCATAGACTATCAGAATAAATAAATTCACCATTCCCTTGACACTTGTGTCAACAATCTATGCAGAACTGAATCCACCAAAGGGGCTTGGATCTCCTGTATAGATATAAAACAAAACCCCAGAGCTGAATAGATTTAAACTTTTAAAATAACTGAAATAACTCTACCATCTTTCCACACTTTAAAGCAGGGCAACAAATGTTTGAGCTACCATTTAATAAGCGATTAAATTGCAAGGGGCAAGGTGATGCTATTAAATCTGAAACCGCTATGGTTCAATGCAAAAGACCAATTTATTCATTGGACAGTGAGCTCCAATACATCCAAAGACTTTTTCACTTTCCGGGTGCTGGCACTAGAACTTAATGTTGCTGAATTTTTAAGAATAATGTCCTAACACAAATCACTACATGAAAACATTTTATGAAGTAATGTTGCAAAAATCTTTTCAACTTACCAGTGAAAAAGTTCCTGAATCCATATGTGGGATTCTATCTGGATTTACAATACTTCTTAGTTGCTGTGGCCACATAGTCTTCAGGAGCCATTCTGATTCCAAGAAAATTGTATGGTGCCTAAAAGGTCTACTCCTGGAATTGGTACAGAAAGGTTGGAAAAGTTGTATGTGGGCTTGTGAGTCATAAAGTTGCTAATAGCAGGGATAGGGGATGGGCTTTGATGTGCAGAACATAGGGCAGGCTTTTTATAAAATGGTGTTGGCACAACGGGCTGTGTGGCCCCCCTCGGCACTGTAATAATTACGTGAATTCTATGATTCTGTGAAGTTGGCTTTGAGGAATGGACTTTCTGTCTGGAAGGCAAACTGTATGTCTCCCCATCACCCCTGTCACCTAAAAAATCCAGCCTGAAGAATCATAAATTAGTACAACATCAAAGGAAACCAATAAGTTTGCTATAAGTCTGTACTGTCCCTTTCAAAGAGCAATCCAATTAGCCCCACATCCTGACTCTGTTACAGCTGTTCTTTTCTCCTTCAAGTATCTTTAAAATTTCCTTTTGGGTGTTACTGTCTAATTTGTATGTATCAGCCATTCTATGCCGTAATTCTTTGTTATGTGCAAAAGTTTTGTCTTCCATTTTCTAGTTCTTTTATAAACCATCTTTTAAATTGGTTTCTGGTTGTTCATCTATTAAAATCCATATAATTGTAATCCATCATCCCTATAATTATCCAGAAGTAAGTTTTCCATATGAGAAATAGTGATCCTAAGATGATCTTAATTTTTTCTCATGCACCCAAATAATAAATATTGGTTTTTAAAAAAATAAAGAGCTGCAGATGTTGGAAATCTGAAACAAAAACAGAAATTGCTAGAAAATCTCAGCAGGCCTGGCAGCATCTGAGAGAAATCAGAGATGTTGTTTCTTTAACAGAGTTAACATGTTCTGACGAAAGGTCTTTAGACCGGAGATATTAATTCTGATTTCTCTTCACAGATGCTACTAGGCCTGTTGAGATTCTCCAGCAATTTCTGTTTTTGCTCCATAAATATTGATATCTGTTGTCGCACAGCAAAACCAAGAATTTATCAACTCTCTCTTAAATGATTAAAAGGCCAATATTGATCTAACGTTTGCTCAATTTTCTATTCGGTCCATTAGTTTAGAAGTAATTTCACCTAAAAGTAAGGGATTTGATAACTAGTATTGGATCCATCAATAAAGGTGGAGTAACAAGTTTATAGGCAAATTGAATTCAGAATGCCCTTTTAATTCAGTTTTCTCTACTCAATCTTAATAGTGATTCTAATCATAGATGCGTGGGATTATATTTTGCTTGTTCTGAGGAAATATAGTAAATTTTAAAATTTGGTATGTTTTCCAGTTTGCTATTGTTTTCAAGACGCCAAAATATTTTGACATTCACATTACAAACCCTGTCTCAGTGTTTGTCCAGTTACGTAGACGTTCTGATGGTGAAACCAGTCAGCCTAAACCATTTATATATTACCCACACACAAAGAGTAAGTATTATTAATTTATAGTTCTTCTTTCTCATGGTTTAATACAGTTCTTAAAATATCAAATTCTATAAGTAATTTTTCAGTTATTTATGTAAACTCATTTACCTGTAAGGTCCCATGTGTTAATGATTTATAAAGTGTATGATGTTTAATTTCTGTGCAGTTTCCACATAATATTTGGACACTCTACCTTTTATAAGCTACTCTATTAATTCTCCTCTGGCTACAGTAAATCATGGACCACCCTCATGGACTTTCATTAATAATCAGTGAGCAGAAGCTGCATACTTCAGAATTCTCTGCAAGAGGAATGCTAAAGTTCTGCACAAATTGTTTAACCTTTTATCAACCAATTCCATTTGCATAAAAGAAATGGATTTGAGACGACAGACAAATTAGAATCAAAACCTGTTTCTGTGGTGTGGAGATTCTACATTAACTGGCCACTTTCTCATAAGGAAGTTGTAGGACAGAAGTTAAACTTGCCAAGGGCCTACTCTTTGTTATCTCTTAACAAACTGTCACAACCACCAAAATAAAAGGATGATGTTTTTCATTGGCAAGCTAAGCAATAGGTCCAAAAAATAATGCAAAGTTATATTGTACACAAGTCTGTAAGGGCTAATACAGAGAAGTGTCATAAGCCCAATGATGATGTCATGTGGACTTGTGGACAAAGCATCTTAGAATCTTGCAAAAGTGAAACCTTGACATCTGATCGGTCTAAAAGTTTCTGCATAAATGTCTGTCATATCAACGTGAGCTGTAACTAACTAATAAATGCGATAAGCAGCATTTGTTCATTTCTAGAGACTCCACGTAAGTGGCAGTCAATTCACTTTCAGTCAAATGTTGCCCAGTGCTGGTAGTTAAATATACCACAACTAATAAAATTGAATCACTTTCTGATTTTCTTTTTCTCCACTTTATTTCTTTACTTATATAGACAAAGAACACATTCAGAAGAAAAGGCATAAAGCTTTATGTAATTGTACAGATAACTTTGAGGATACAACAGAAGGTCAAGGGGGAGTATATAGCGATGGTCTGGGAAGGGGTGAGTAAATAAACAATATAAGTAACAATCCAGAATTTGGAATTTGCTGAATGCAGCATATACGAAAGGCCCAACTCACGGGAGCTTAATTCCATTCATACCACAACCAGAGGAGTGCTTTCAATGGCTTTTCTTCCTGCTCCCACACTTTCACCCTCAAAGTCCCCGACACCTGGTCCCTCACATGTCTCATCTATATGCTCACCCTTGGTGACATCATCCATGAATACAGCATTAGATTTCATGGGCAGATTTTTACTCGACACCATCATTGAGTTGAAGATGGGGATATGTATAAAATTTCCCAGTTGACCTCAGAATTCCCATTCATTCTTTCCCTCGTAGAGACTCTTAAATAGTCAAATTATTCTATTTAATGCCCCAGCTGTGATGTTGAGGTGGGATGTGCACAAGGACAAGAAGGGATCCTGACAGGTGATCCTGCAGAGGCCTCGGGTGGAAAGGTGGGCACTTCCATTATTGGCCCCATTCCAAAATTGGGTGTTAACTTCCAATATCTGGGCATCCCTCATCTTCACAGCCACTTTACCTTCAAAACACGACACCACAATCCTCAGGCCTCTATCCTGAGCTTTCAGTACTTTGCCTGGTGGTCCCGCTTGTTGTTTCAACAATTGCCATTGTTCCTCTGGTGCAACTGAGACTACAGAATTGGTGGTTGATCAGATTGAGTGACAACTCTCTAAGATAGGAATGCTGCCCATGGGAAAGCAGAAAACATGCCTCTAGCCAATTAACATTCCTTCCTGCCGTCAGAAGAATTCGGCCCCGAACAAATATGGTAATGCCCAGCTCGACCACTGTCACCTCTCTTGAATCTTTCACTACTGCTAAATTGTAAGGTTTTCGTTTGGTTCAGAATTCACAAAATAATTGCAAGATGATGTAAAGACTTAAGTATGCAAAAATAGCACATAATAAATTCAATAATAATTGCTAGGTTTAAACAGGCTTTCCTTTGCATTTCCTTTATGGGGCATGCAGACTGGAATTCACACTTCTCATTTTCATAACTTCTGCCTTGTAGTTTTTGCACCAGTGTTGAGCAATCAGAAGGGAGTCTTTTTCTCAAACTTATCCAATTAATCCCTCCCTCCCCTGAATCATCACAAACTCAAGGTTGATCACATTTTGAAGATAACCTTTTTCACCAATCGTGTACAGTTCATGTGACTCCAGCACCACAACATAATACTTCTTCCATTCCCCTTCGAGGTCTTTCTCATAGCTAAACTTTCTTGTATTCCATTCCTAACTGTTCAGCAGGTACAAAGAGTTTTAATCTCATTCAAGAGGCACTGTAGGCATTCACACTGTAGACTCTGAGGATCTGATGGAAAACTAATTCTTGTTCCAAACCAGTTAGGAGATGTAATTAATTAATTGCCAAATACAAACTGAAGCAAAGAAATGAAGACTAATAAAAAAAATTTAAAGTGCAAGGTTCGTGAGTAGCTCAGGTTGTGGATGTTGTGGTTAGTTGGCTCACCGAACTGGCTTGCAGACCTTTCATTACCCTGCTGGGTAACGTCATTAGTGCAGCCTCCGATGAAGCACTGTTGTATTTTCCCACCTGGTAGTTAAACTCTGGGGTCCATTGGATTTGATTATCTCATTTCTGGTTTTCCTCTGCAGTGCAGTATATATATAGGGTCTAGTTCTATGTGTATGTTGATGGCCTTCTTGGTGGAGAACGAGGCCTCTAGGAATTCCCGTGCTTGTCTCTGTTTGGCCTGGTCATAGGAATCTTGTGGCCAATTGAGATATGTTCTGATGTAAGGTAACGTGATGAGTGTGTTAGGGCATGCAGAGACTTCCTGTTGTTGTTCATGTTATATGCATCATCAGATCCAATTGTTTGGGTATCCGTTGTCCTTAAGTACTTGGTGGAGGTACTCTTCTTCCTTTTGACATAGATCCAGGTTGCTACAGTGCATTGTTGCTCATTTAAGTAGTGTTTTCATGCAATCTCGTTTGTGGGTGGCTAGGATGGTTACTGTTGAAATTCATTACTTGGTCAGTGTGTGTGGTTTTTCTATATACCTTCATCAGGAATTCCCGGTTGACCCTGTGTTAAAATGTGCAAACGTATCTAACGATCTTTCTTGGAAATAGCACACACAGACATGAACACAAACTCTGCATGTTTGGAAAGGTATAAAATTCTACAGAGATAATAAGAACTGCTAATACTGGAGTCAAAGATAACACCGTGTGTAGCTGGAGGAGCACAGTCGGCCAGGCAGTAACTCCATTCAAGGAACAAAAAAAACTTTCTCATCAGACAGAGGTTCATCTGCGCATCCGCCAATGTGGTCTAGTGCATCTGCTGCTCCTGATGTGGCCTCCTCAATATTAGTGAGACCAAGCGAAGGATCGGAGACCATTTTGTAGAGCACCAGCACTATGTTCACGACAAACGACAACACCTTCCAGTCACAAACCATTTCAACTCCCCCTCCACTCCCTGGGCAACAGGTCCATCCTGGGCCCCTTCCAGTGTCACAATGATGCCACCTGGAAACTGGAGGAGCAACACCTCATATTCAGCCTTGGGAACCTACAACCCAATGGCCTCAATGTGGACTCTACGAGTTTCAAAATATCCCCACCCTCAGCCTCATCCCATGACCAACCCTCCCTCTCATCCCTGCCTCCTTGACCTGACATAACCTGTCCATCTTCTCTCCCACCTAACTGCCCCTCACACCTCATTGACCAATCCCCGCAACTCCCTATCTGCACTCAACTATCACCATCCCACCTACCTTCCCCAACCCAAACTCTCCTCTGTCTATTTATTGCAGAGCTCCCTTCCCCCTCCCCATTTCCGAAGAAGGGTCCCAAACCGAAACTCTAAAGAGTATTATCTTAAAAGTTATTTTGGCGAAGTAACAGTTGAAGTCAGAGAAAATAATTATTCACAGATTGTCTAAAAAACTAGCCTGTAGGCAAAATCACTTTCCATGCAAGTTTCTGATACTGGTGTTACTTCTCGGATCAGTCAAGGCTAATTGAATTCTATTTTCTTGGAAACAATATTGTGGATTCAGTCCTCTCCTTCAAGTACCCTTTATTTGCAATGATGAAACCTCTCGGGGTTTTCAACTCACATACATTGATGGGAGGGTTTTCGGAGAAAGAAGAGTGGGATGTGCCCCTGTGACAAGTTCTCTCTGACTGCCTGTCCCATGTGACCTCTCTCACAGCGCTGTAGACCAAGCAACAAGCAGCTTGTGTTCTGTGTAAATGTAGCATTTTTGCTGAGGTTGATTTGCTAATTATTTGTAAGGTGCTTTCTTTCAGTAAGGTCAGATTAATATATATATAATATATTCGTATCCAGTCAATTATGTAAATTAATATTTTACAATACATCTTCATAATAATGCCTCCATAAATACTCAAAGTATGAGCATTTATGTGATCTTAGTCAGCACAAAATGATAGAGTAATTAAAAGGTTAAACATGATTTTGTTTAAAGAAGACTATCAGACTGCTTATTCAAAATGCAATACCAGATTAGCAGAAATTTCTTCCATTCAATTTTGGAAAGTTTAAAGCCATCATTTGTGCACACATTGCAAATTCTGTTCCTTAGCTACTACTTTATCCCTCTCCATGGTAACCGTCTAAGATTAAACCAGTCTGTTTGCAGTTTTGTGCCATTTTTGACCCCAAGATGAACTTCTGACCCCACATTTATGCCATCACTAAGAATAAGACTGATTATTTCTACCACTGTAACATTCTCAAGCCCTGTCAAATCTCAGCTCATCTCCTGTGAAACACCCATTCGTGCCTTCGCTACCCCTCGACTTGACTGACTATTCCAAAACACTCCTGGCTGATTCATCACATTTTACCAACTTTAAATTTGAGATTATATAAAACTCTGCTGCCCATGTCTTAACTTGCATCAGTCACTTTTGTGTACATTTGCTCACTATCTTCATTGGCTCCTTGTCAAAATCATGACGCTATAAAATTCAGGAGTAGAATTAGATCATTTGGCCCATTGAGACTGCTCCACCATTCATTCATAGCTGATATCTTTCTCGATCACATTCTCTTTCGTGTGCTCCCCTTATTTGGTCCCCTTATTATCAAGAACCTATCTATCTCTGTCTTATATAAACTCAATGACATGGCTTCCACAAACTTCTGCGGCAATGAGTTCAACAGATTTGTTACAGTATTGCTGAGGAAGTTCCTCCTCATCTCATTCTTAGAGACATCCCTTCACTCTAAGATTGTGCCATTGTCTCCTAGTCTCTCCTGTTAGTGGAAACATCTTCTCCATGTCCACTCTACCAGGCCTCTCAGTCTTCTGTAAGTTTCAAGAGATATTCTCCTCCATTCTTCCATCAAGTAGGTGCCCCAGGTTCTCAACTGCTCCTCATATATGACAAGCCCTTCATCCCCAGGATCATTCTTGTAAACCTTGTCTGGATCCCCTCTAATATTGGCATGTCCTTCCTTAGGTACAGCGCAGTGACACCATGGTTAGCATTGCTGCCTCACAGCACTAGGGACTCAGGTTCAATTCCAGCCTTTGGTGACTGGAATGTGGAGTTTGCACATTATTCCCATGTTTGTGTGGGTTTCCTTTGGGTGTTCCAGTTTCCTCCCACAGTGTAAAGAGGTGCATGTTTGGTGGATTGATTATGATAAATTGCATAGCAGTGTCCAGAGTTGTGTGGGTTAGCAATGGTAAATTTGGAGTTTGAGGGGTGGGATACCCTTTGAAGTGTCAGTGCAGATTTGATGGGACAAATGGCCTCTATCTTCACTGAAGAGATTCTGTGATGATGTTATGATTCTACAAGGTCCAAAACTGCTCACAATATTCCAAATGCAGTCTGCTCAGAGCGTTATACAGCCTCAGCAGTGTATCCTTGCTCTTGTCCGATTCTAACTCACTTAAAATGAATGCAACTTTACATTTCCCTTCTTAGCTGCCAACTGAACCTACATTTTAACCCTATGAGAATCCTGATTAAGACTCCCGAGTCCCTTTATGCTTCAGATTTTGAAGTTTTTCCTCATTTAGAAAATAGTCCACAACTCTGTTCTTTCTTCTAAAGTGCCTAACCTCACATTTTCCCACATTGGTATTCTATCAGATACTTCTTTGCCACTCTTCTAGTTTGCCCAAGTCCTTCTGCAATCTCTGCTCATCCTTAACACTGCCTGCCTCTCTATCTGTCCGTATGTCACCTGCCAACCTAGCAACAGTAACTGTGCCTTGATCATTAATGTATAACATGAATGGTTTTGGTTCTAAATAGACCTCAGTGAAACTCCACTCGTCATCAGCTGCCATCCTGACAAAGAGCCCTTTATACCCACTCTCTGCCAGTCAGCCAATCCTCGATCCATGCCAGAAAAATATGCCTAACACTATTGGCTTTTATCTTACTTAGCAACCTTCTGTGCAGCATCTTGTCAAAGGCTTTCTGGAAATCTAAATAGATCATGCCCACTGGCTGTCCATTGCCTCCCTTGCTCATTACTTCCTCAAAGAATTCAAGCAGATTTGTCAGGCATGACTTCGCCTTGACAAAGTTGTGCTGACTCATCCCTTTCTTACAATGCACTTCCAAGCAATCTGCAAACTTATTCTTAATAATGGACTCTAAAATATATCTAACGACTGATGTCAAATTAGCTTATAATTTCCAGTCTTCTGCCTCTATCCCTTCTTAAACAGGGGTGTTACATTCGCCATTTTCCAATTTTCTGGGGTACTCCCTGATTCCAGTGATTCCTCTACAATCTCCTCAGTTATCTCCCTCAGAACTCTGGGGCGCAGTCCATCCAGTGTGAGTGGTTTATCCATGTTCAGACCTTTTGTCTTACCCTGTATTTTCTCCTTAATGATGGCCACTACTCACAGTTCTGTCCCCTGACTCTCTTGCATTCCTGGTATGCTACTAGTGTCTTTCATCATAGAGACTGATGCAAAGTGTCTGATTAGTTCCTCCACAATTTCTTTGTTCCCCATTTCCACTACTCCACAAAACTGGCTCCACAAAACCCATGAGGGAACAAAAGATAAAAAGCAACTTGAACTTGTTCTCATCAATCTACCTGCTTCCAATTTACCTATCCAAGAAAATATCAGTAGGAGAGACTACTTTACAGTCATTGTGGAGACAAATTCCTGTCTTTATATTGATGATACCCTTCATCATGTTGGATGGGAGTACCATGACAGTGAATGGAAAGATTTTGAACAAATTTAGCAACTAAAAAGTGGGCATCTGTTAGGCATTGTAACATCAGTAGCATCGCATTCAACCACAATCTGTAGCTTCATGGTCCTTCATATCCTCCATTATAACAAAATGGTTAAGGTAGAATGTCTGCGCTGATTCAACAAAGAGTGCAGGAGGACATGCCAGGAGCAGCACCAAGCATAACAAAAATGAGGAGTTAACCTGGTGAAGTTACAACACAAGACTATTTTCATGCAAAGAGCATGAGCAACAGTGGTAGGTAGAGCTAAGTGATTCCACAGCCACAGATTAGATCTTAACTCTGCAAGCTTGTCACATCAATCCAATTGAGCTACTGTCGAGAGGATGAAACCTCAGAAATATTCTCAATTTCAATGATGGGAGAGCTCAGTATGACAGCCTTTGCTCATTTGCTGTAAGACCTGGAAGACATACAAGCACTTGCAGTTGGCTAGACCCTATGCTCTGGAATATCTTCCCTACTCCTCTGAATGTTTCTTTTTGCCTGCAAGACACTCCCTCATCAAACTCTTAGTCATAGGATCCGCCATCTCCTTACTTGACTTGGTGCAATAATTTGCCAGATAATGCTTCAACTTAGGATGTTTTATTATGGTAAAATATTATGCTATACTCGTTGTTGAGACAAATTGAGAAAATTTCAAATTTGCAAAATTTGTGGAAGTTCATGCAAATTTTTTAGCAGTTCTCCTAACTGTAGGCGTTGTTGTTGACATCTTCCATCACTTTACTGATGATTGAGAGTAGACAGATCAGGCAGAAAGTAGCTAGCTTGGATTTGTCCTTTTTTTGTGTACAGCACATACCTGGGCACCTGGGCAATTTTTCATATTGTTGGGTAGGTGCCAGAGCTGTAATTGTATTGGAACAGCTTGGTTAGGGTGTGATAGTTCTGGAGCACAAGTATTCAGTACAATTGCTGAAATGTTGTCAGGGCTCGTAACCAGTGCCTCTGATCATGCCTTAATATCACATAGAGTGAACTGAATTGGCTGAAGATTGGTATCTGTGATGCTGGGAACTGCTGGAGGAGACTGATATGCACTTGACACTTCAGGCTAAAGATTGCTGCGAATGTTTTAGTCTTATCTTTTGCTGGGCTCTTCCATCATTGAAGGTGGGGATATTTGTGGAACCTCCTGCCCCCAGTTGTTTAGTTGTTCATCACCATTTATGAATAGATGTAGCTGGACTACAGAGCTGAAATCTAATCCACTGGCTATGGGGTCACTTAGCTTTATGTATCACCTGCTACTTATGCTGTTTAATATGTAACTTGTTCTGTTTGGTATCTTCGCTGGGTTGACATCTTATTTTTTGGTATGCCTGGTGTTTCTCCTGGCATGCCCTCCTGCACTTTCTGTTGAACCAGTATTGCTGGAAGTGGTTGAGTGGATGATATGCTATGCCATGTGACTTCATCTGCACAAGGGCATTGCAGTGGTCACTCTTATCAATTTTGTTATGGCTAGATACATCTGCAGCTGTCAGTTTGGTAAGGATGAGATCAAGTATGTTTTTCCCCCTTTATTGGTTTCCTCACAAAGTCAGAGGTCACAGAAGGCAGGTTATAATCCAACAGGTTTATTTGAAATCACCAGCTTTTGGAGTGCTGCTCTTTTATCTCGTGAAATAGAAGGAACACATGTGCACAGAATATACAGGCAGAGAAACCAGGCTTGTAATTGCATTGGAACATCCTGATTAGGGAGTGGCAAGCTCTGGAGCACAAGTATTCAGTACTATTGCTAGAATATTGTCAAGGTCCATAACCTTTGCAGTATCCAGTGTTTCTATCTATATATTCTGTGTTTATGTGCTTCCCTCCACTGCACTGAACCCAGATCCCCAGAACATTACCTGGGTCCGTGGATTAAGATCATATAATCTTTACAGAAACAGGCCCTTTGGCCCAACAAGTCCACACTGACCTCAGAGCATCCCACCCAGACCCATTTACCTAATCTACATATTCCTGAACACTCTGGGGAATTTAGCATGGCCAATCCACCTAGCCTGCACATCTTTGGACTATGGGAGGAAACCGGAGCACCTGGAGGAAATCCATGCAGACACGGGGAAAATGTACAAACTCCACACAGAGGGGGGAATTGAACCCAGGTCCCTGGCATTGTGAGGCAGCAGTGCTAACCACTGAGCCACTGTGCCGTGATAATACCACAAGGACGTTGCTTCCCCTCATATGATAGCTTGCCTTAAACTAGGGAAACAGGTCTTCCCATAGTACTGCAGGTGTGGTCTCACCAGCACCATGTACAGTTGCAGCCAGACTTCCCTACTCTTAGACTTCAACACCCTTAAAGTAATTGCCAACATGCCATTAACCTTCCTGATTATCTGCTTGACCTGTGTGCTAGTTTTATGCTTCTTACAACAGTATCACCAAGTCTCCTTTTTTTGGCAGTTTTTCTCAATTTAAAATACACTCTCTGTTCTTTTGCTTTTCCTTCCAAAATAAACAACTTCACATTTTCCCACAAGATTCACTAAATTTCTTATAATAATTAATAGCTTGTAATTAAAATTTATCAGTGATATCAGAATTGTAAAAAAAAGCTCTAAAAATCCTGAACAGATGTGCCAAGCAATTACATTAATGAATTTGTTGAATTATGCTATCTTCAACATGAAATATATGGTCATTGTGTATTTTTGTTTGGTTTATATTAAATCCCTAATAAATGATGTGGAACTAAAACAGTCAAGCTAAATTGCATGTAACAATGGTAAAATAAGTCAAGTTCGAAAATCAACCATATTTCATTCTGATAAGAAAATTTGGGGGTACATTTCAAGAGCAATGTTTTTACAATTCTTTTACAAAGAAAGATTTGCCAAGTTCGAAAAATAGTTGTAGGATTAATTTTAAGTTGTAAAAGAGACTATGATGCTAATGAATTTGAAGAAATGCAGAGCTAATTTTTTTTCAAAACTGACTATCTCAGAGAATAGGAATGCGAATTCAGTACATGTTGAGAAGAACTATCTATATCATTTCCATTCAGGATCCTATTATATTTGAAACTTGGTCAGCCTTGATTTCTGCAGCAAGTCTTTGGTAGAAATAAAAACTAAATGCTGGAGAAACTCAGCAGGTCTGGCAGCATCTATGGAGAGAGAAACAGAGTTGATGATTTATGTCTGATATGATTTTTCAGGACTGAAAGATGCTTAAAAGTTTTTATTGCTGTTGACAGAGGGCAAGAAAGAACAGGTGGAACAGGTGGTGAGGGTGCCCAGAGTAAAAAAATGAACAAGTTTTAATTCCAATAAGCATATGCAAAAAAACACAACCTGACTCCACTCTAATCCTATGAAAATGAGAAGTGCCATGTTTGGCAATTGACTTTGCTTTCCTGCCTTTTCCTCCATTTATCCCATCTCGCTGACATGTCAAAAATCTGGGCCTAAGGGTTTTCTTAGTACTTGTGAAGAGCGGAGTTATAAGACAAAAGAAATTCTATGGAACCGGTTTCACCAAAACATTTAAAGTACATAGATATGTGGGAAAGATTATCCACCATGACTTAGCAAAATATTGTTTGTACAGGCATAACAAGAATGTTGGTAACATGAGTAATGGAATCTTCTTTCAGAAATGACAGTTTTAAAAAGACCCGGATTTTTCATATCACCTTCATACACGGAGAAAGATGAAAATACAGAAGGTAACTCTATTGTTTTACTTGTCCAGTAGCAAATTGGATTTCTCATGAATACAAGTATTCCTTACCATCCATTGATGAAAATAGTATTCATTTACGTTTTAAAGTATTTCTAGAATTTGCATAAATTTACCCATGGTTTTCTCATATCTATGTGAAACTATGACAAATCAACTATGGTTGAGTGCTAGGTATGTGCCAATGCAATGCAGATCCATATGTAGCACAAAACCCCAACTACAACATTTGAGCTGAGTTTGTTTATCCAGGCTAAAGCAGCTGTTGTCCACAAGAATTTGCTTTGTGCCATTGAACGATGGAAGACAATAACAGTTCCCACTCCCCAAAGCTCAATTAGAAAAAAATGTATACGATGTTGTATGAGTGCGTGGTTATGCTGCCCATGAGTAAATAGTCTAATTATACTATGCTCCAACATCTCAAGTGGCTTTTCATGAAATGATGTACAATTTTCCGACATAATTTACTTGCTCTTTATTGTTTGAAATGGGTTCAAGCTTTAAAAACACTTGTTATAACTCATATCTTTCAGCAGCATAATTCTGTGATAAAGTTTTGTAAACATTTCATAAAATTCACAATCAATTGCCAGATGAAAGGAGTTTGATTAAAATCTTAGGTGGAACCTTTGACAGAATATTGATAACATGTTATTTATATTTTCATTACCTAATTCCATATTACATGTTCGATACTTCCCAATTTTATTCTTGAGTGGCAGAATTCAGCGTTCTGCTGCTTTATTACTACTGACTGTTTATGAGCCTTCTCTAAAAGCAAAAGCAGTCAATTCACACCACTGCTCGAGAAGGACAAGGCAGAAATCACATTTGTGAATAAATCAATATGCTATCATCTATTGAAAATTGTGATTATATCCAATTAGTTATTCCCTTATAATAGAATGATTTAGGGGTGGCACGGTGGCTCAATGGTTAGCACTGCAGCCTCACAGCGACAGGGACCCACGTTTGATTCCAGCCTCAGGCGTCTGTCTGTGTGGAGTTTTTACATTCTCCCTGTGTCTGCTTGGGTTTCCTCTGGGTGCTCTAGTTTCCTCCAACAGTCCAAAGATGTGTGGTGTAGGTGGGTCGGCCATGCTAAATTGCCTGTAGTGTTCAGGGGTATGTGGATTATAGGGGGATGGGTCTGGGTGGGATGCTTCAAGGGGTCAGTGTGAACTTGCTGAGCTAAAGTGCCTGTTTCCACACTATAGGTAATCTAATTTATTTTTACATTATTTGAGCCATTTGAAAACATTCCAAATGTCTTTTAAAATTAAGTACTTTATTATTAGTGCCAGTCTTAATTGTTTTTTATCAGCAAAAATATGAATTGAGCTTATACTTGTATCCTTTATACACAGGTATATTTCCTGTGGATAACGATATAATGACCTATTTTCCTGCATCTGAGCTGCCAGGTTATGGGGAAATTAAAAAACCATTGGCTGTATACAATCACATGATAACAACACAGGATACCCGGAACAATGTATAAGCTCTCTGTCAGGTTGAAGAACTTTCATAGCAATAATGTTTATGCTCAGAGTTAAACAGGATCAATGAAATATATAGCAACACGAGATGTTTCGTAAATTATTAATAACAGGCATTTCATGGTTGTATAGCAAAATAATATATATCTATACCTTTACATAAAGTTATGTGTAATTAAATGGGCATGCTATTTTGTGAGACATCATTGTAAGTTTCAAAAAGACTCTTAAATATGTAAGTTTGCTATTAGAAAAATAAAAGCTGGTCATGTTTTTGGTCCAGCTATGGCCTGACGCTATGAAATTTCCACTACAAGTTTGTGATGTTGAATACTTGTGTATATTTCTCCTGGAATGACCTGGAATTTTTCTGATCATGCTTTAGTGTCTTTATCATTGCTTACAAATTTGATTTCAAACTTCAATATTGTCTTGCAAGATATTTTAAATAAGAGGTAAGAAATATTAAACTAGTACCTTGCACATCAAAATCTGATTCTAATCAGAGCTTAACTGTCTGAATTTAATTGATTTCAAATAATTTTAATGATCATATGCTAACTTAGGCACAGTACACGGTACTTAGATCTGTTGCATGAATACCTTTCTGAAAGCCAACTGTAAAATGTATACAGTCCTGTTATGTTTTAACAGTCTAGAAATTAAAGTATTACTTTCTGAAAATGACAATTCTCCTGACCTTTGCAAACATTGTTGGTGCAATTTGGTCTTGTGGATAACCTGTGTTAATTATCCTTTAACATCGACGTTTCAGGATACATTCGCACAATAATTGCAGCATCAACACGATGTATTCACTTAGCAATGATGACACAGTTTTGTGTAAATACACTCTGAATCTGGAGGCAGAACACAAACCAACACTGGAGTCATCCACAGAAATGTAAGATATAGAAACGTGGGACTTAAGAGCAGAATTTGATCATTTGAGCCTGCACTGTCATTCAATAATGTGATGGCATATCTAGTCATAATCCCAAACCCACTTTCCTGTCTGCCTTTTCCCCCCACCCCTTTGAACCCCATTTTCTATCAAAAAATGATCTAACTCTGCATTCCATAAATTCAATGACGAAGCCTTCACTACTTTCTAGGGAAGAGAATTCCACAAACACTCTGGGAGGAAAAGATTCTACTCATCTCTTATTCTTAAACTGACCTCGATTTCTAGACTCCTGCAAAAGAAGAGTACTCCCACTAAACTCCCCTCGTGGTCATTTATGTTTCAATAAAGTCACCTCTCATTCTTCTGAGGTCCCATGGAAATGGCTGAATCTATCCAATATTGCCTCATGAGATAACCCTTCATCCCAGGAATTAGTCAACTAAACTTTCTTTGAATGATTTCTAACACAAACATGTGCTTTTTCAGTACAATGCCCCAATTTTTATGTTCCATTATCCTTGCAATAAAAGGCAACATTCCATTTGTCCTCCTAATAACTAAATGTACAAATGTATTAACTTTTTGGATTCATGTACCCATGTATACCCAGATTGCTCTGTATCCATCTATACCCAGATTACAGAGTTCTGTAATTGCTTTCCATTTAAATAGTAAATTTGTTTTTTTTCTTCCAGCCAAAGTGAATAAGTTCACATTTTCCTACATTATACTCCAATTTTTTTACCCACTCACTGAAACTATCTGTCCCTTTGAAGACACTCCATCTCTTCTTGACAATCTACAGTCCTAACTATCTTGGTATCTTCGGGACATTCAGCTACCATTCTCCTAGCCCCTGCATCCATTTCATTGATATAGATTGTAAATAATTGAGACCCTGACATAGAACTCTGTAGGACTCTACAGTGTGCTAATCACCCATTGTTGTTGAGAGATATTTCAGGCCTGGATATCCATTTTACAAGATTATTATCACTGCAAAGTCGAAAGAACTTTGCATTTAATGTTAACCAGCAGTATAACCACGCCATTAAATAAGTTGAAAAATGATTTCAACTGTGAAGTGATTCAGATAATGACACTTACTCTGCATATTTAAGTAATACAAATGCTTTGTTCCTTATTGTTTCAATTGCAAATAAGTTATAATGGTTTCATAGGGAGAATGTCTGATGTAAAATAAATGGATCTTAACAGCTTATTCTGTTAAAGTGTGTTATTTGAAAATATGCCTGAAAATTGGTTTTAAATTGGATGAAAATATTACCAAGATTTTCAAGTTATCTTTCTTACCACATGAGTTGTTTTATTTTGTATTTTTTAAACGCATTTTCCTGCTGTTTAACATGAAATCAGTCTAAAGCAGAAGTGGAGCCAAAATATTCAGTATTCCTTTTGTACAGATATTTTCAATTAATTTATAGATTGCAACTCTATTATTAATTCTTTTCCTGAAAGCTTCCTGGTGTCAATTATCTGTTTTCAGCCTCATTTATTATTTCCTCTCCGACTCCCCATTTGTTGTATCTTCCCTCTTGCTAAAGGCATTACCTCCTGAGAACCCTGGAAGTTATTTTTAAGCCAAGGTCAAGCACTCCATCCAGGAATCTCCCTTTTCTGTGCATGAAATTGGGAGGGAAACCAAAAACACATGAATCTCAGAGTTTACAGGTGGCACAACTGATGCATCATTGCAAATATTAGTGTCGATTCATGAATTTGTTGCTATTTAAGTACAATGCTACATAGCTTGCCAGCTCTTAGCTTCATCCTATCTTAGAATCCTGAATACAGTAATATTACCCTTTCCCCAATGCCCAGTAAGGCCCTATATCTTCTTCTTTAATGTGGACCATCACATACTGTAAAGCCATCAAACAGTTGCAAACATTCAATTTTACTCAATAATAGCAAAAACAAATAATAAACAACCAAAAACTGCTGGGAAAAGATAGGACTCTAGCTTTTCATTCAACAAATTTATAGTCAATGAATAGCAACGAGTAGCCACTGCACCTAACTCTCATCTCCTGGAACTCAGTGTCAATCAAGTCTAGTACGGCTTGTTGCATTTGATGCTGCAGCATTCCATTATGGAGAAGATGATGCTCTTTCTCCTCAATGTCTTCATCTTCCTCCTCAAAAGTCTCTGAGCTGGTTGAAGGTGAAAACTTTGCTGATACATTTGGAGGGTTCAGCGGCTTCTTCCTCAGAGGTGGAAATGGAGCTGAGGGTCCCCAGTGTTGGCCCCTTTAAGGTAGAATGTTGCTGGGTGCTGCCAATGTTTGCACAAGAAATGAGAAGTAATTAGTTATCAAAGAGGCTTAGAATCTTTTGAAAGTTAAGAATGAGGTAGCACTGGTCATAGTAGGAGAGTAACAACCCAGTGAAATGGAGCTCTCTTGGTTGATTGCACACTGAGATCACCCCAACCTTCCATGAGTGGTCATGTTCTTCTCTGGACAGCTTAAGAATTTTCTTGTGGCATGAGGTGCCTTATGTCTGCCATCCACCTCCCCCTCCACTCCCAGTCTTGGCCCTTACAGCCTGAATGTGGTGTACATCTTCTTTTAAAAGTACAAAGGAAAGGAGTACATTGGAAGTGAAAGGAAGATCCATCGTTGGTGATGCAGAAGCAGGAAAGATGGTGAAGTGTCCCCAGTGAGTGAATGTGAAGTATTAAGGACAGGAGAAGTTTGCAGTTCAGAGTGCTGAGATGAGTGAGAGCCATTCAGTGGACATGATGCATGCAATTGTGAATTATAGTCAACGGGGCGTGGTGAGAGGTTTGTATAATGTGAGAGTTACAGTGGTAACCCCATGACTGTTGAGGTAACAGTGAAAAGATGCAAGTACTTTGCTGCACTGGAAATGAAATTGGAAAACTCAGCCCAATGTTACCATTAAATGAATATATAGAAAAACTGCCTGAATATTGAGGCAAGCTAAGCAGGATACACAAACCCAACATCCATTTTTTTTTAGTTTAAAGGTGTTTTAGCATTTTAATTCATGATATTAGCCTGGATTTTACTGTAGAATCAAAGTACATCTATTAGCACTCACTAATTGAAAGGTATTTTGGGCAGCAACTTCTGTCGAACACAAATGCGCAGTTAAACACAGACATCAGGAAGTTGTTGTCTGTTGACATATTCCTCTGGAAGCTTTACTATATCAGCACCTTGTCAAGAGAAACTGCATTACATAATGTAGTGACATTGTTGTACTTATAAAATAGATATCCACTAAGTCCACCCGAAATGTCATGTCTTGTCCATTCTAGCATAAGTAAATGCTTAGCAGAGAGATCAGTCTCAACCGTTTTCAAACATCCACTCTGGTACAGAAATGAATTTTTTTAAAAAGTGTAAAATCCCATTCCCGAAATTTACAATTGTTGGACATTTTTTAAAAATAAATAAATATTTAAGCTAACCATTTGATTTTGCTCTTTCTTTCTATTATTCTTTTGTTTCTTTCCTCTTTCTATTTTGCTTTTTGATTATGATTTGGCATTGAATTCACTGTTCTTGACTGATGTTTCAGACTTTGTACAGCTCATTCATTCTTCTTCTATCCATTTCATTAAGGCAATGTACAGTTGCTTTCCCTGCTCGCATAGATTTCAGATATCTGGCTGGGGTATCCCAGTCAACTAACCTTTGAATCAAACCAAAGGACTGTGAATTCTGGAAGATGAGTTCTGAAGTAAGGTCAGAACCTGAAATGGTAACTCTGATTTCTCTTCTCAGATGCTGCCAGACCTGCAAAGCTTTTCCAGCAATTTCTGTTTTTTGTAACCTTTGAATCTCTATTTTATTCAATCACGGGATGTGGGAAATCGCTGGCTGGGTCAGCAGTTGTTCTCCATCTCTAGTTGCCCAGAAAGCAGTTAAGAATTAACCACTCTGCTCTGAGACTGGATTTACATGGAGGTCAGACCAGATAGGGATGGCAGATTTCCTTCCCTAACAGACATTAAAATCCACATGATTTACCAATCAACCAGCTTTTCTTTCCTCGTTCCAGATTTTTGTTTTATTATTGCCCAACTGCCATGGTGGGATTCAAACCCAAACGCCTCAGATCATCAGGGACAAAAACAAAAGTTACTGGAAAAGCTCAGAAGGTCTGACAGCATCTGTGAAGAAAAAGTCAGAGTTAACATTCCAGGTCTGATGACCCTTACTCAGAACCTGATTTACAGCAAGTGCTGTACGTTCAGCTTTTTATTTTCCTCAGAACATCAATTTGGATTACTCATCGTGATGCTATCGATGACTCCCTGCATTGCTTCAGTGCAAAAGACTACGGACGCTCTGTAGCAAGTGCAAGTACCGATGTCTTCGGCTTTGGAATCTAACAGTTTGATGTTACAAGCAGCATTGTGTTTTTGTACGTGGCAGAGATTTTCAAGTCTAGTGATCTTAGTAAAATTATTTGCTTTATAAATTTTTGTTGTTGAAGATTTATTTTATAATTATGAAATGTTAGTTCACAGCAAGGAGAAATAAGCCAGAAAAACAGACCAGAAATAATGCTTTAATAAAAGCAAAATACTGCCATTGCTTGAAATCTGAAACACACACAGAATTCTGGAGAAACTGAGCAGGTCTGGCAGTATCTGTGAAGAGAGGAACGGAGTTAATATTCCGGGTCCAGTAGGAGAGAAGAAGATCTATATGAGACTCAAAACAAATAATGTCACCCTGCTCACTTTCTCCAGAATTCTCATTTTGTTTCAGAAATAATGATTTTGTCTGGTGACTCATTTTAAGTAATTGGAAAAATGAAATTACAACCTACTTTCATGAATTTAATATTACAAAAGAGAAACGAAGTTCAAAGATACATGACTTGTTCAATTTAAAAAGTCACTGTACAGATATATGCTGAGAGTGTATCTAATAATAACCATCGCAGAAATCTCCAGAAACTGAAGTGGAAAGAAACACATTACATAGTTTGTGATGGATCTTTGAACTGAATGCTCGTATGTCTCAACCTAGAATGAGAGATCACAGTTTCAGGCTATGAGGTGGTGGATTTAAAACACAGATGACGAAGAAGCCTATCATGGCTGCAGAGTCTGGTGAATGTCAGGACACTGAATAAATTTATGGAGGAGATAGAATGATTTTTAATTAGGAATGGATTACAGAGTTATGGGGATTGGGCATCAAAATGGAGTTGAAGCCAAGATGATTATATTAAATGATAGAGCAGGCTTGAGGGGCTGAATGCCGACTCCTGCTCCTAGTTCTTAAGTTTTTGTCAAACAATTAACAGTAGACTGTCCACAAAGTAGTTTCTTGGAAAATAACATAAAAGAAACATAAAATTTGAGTTGTTTAGCAAAGAATATAGGACATAGAACTCATTAAAGCCAAATGTGCAAAATCTATTGGCTGGTTCTTGCTCATTGAAAATCAATGTTCTTGTTTTTTTTCTCTAAGCTATTGAATGGAACCAAGTAAATTTTAACCTTGAGACAATTTAGGTCAGCAGGTATACACAAAGCATTCCTAATACCGTAGATTTCAGAAGTCAGTGCACTTTACCACCCAGATCTCATCTAAATGCCAGCAGTCAACTACCAGCTCACAAAGGATGCAGGTGGAAACTGGCAGATTGGCACAAGGGGAATGCCAAGTGTTGCCAAGAATATAAACACCAATCTTGAAGGAAGGCTTACCAACATATACTTACATATTCAACAGCTGTTTGGCAGAAATGCATTGTTATAGTCAAACGTAAGCAAGGTCTCTCAGTTTGGTATGGTTCCAAACTGTTAAGCCCCTAGATGAGGAGGGATGAACTCGCTCCCCTTCTTTATTCACCCACTTCCTCAGCTGATTACACCAAGAGTAATTTCTCTTCACCAAGTATCTCTTCTGGATAGCTTCCTGCTTAATTCAAATGAACATCTGCTCTAAAAAGAGCCAATTTAACCAAGTTTTCTTGAATTAACACAAGATTAAAGTATTTACTACAAAATGCAAGAACAATCATAAATGCAATGCATGTATACGTGGATTAAAAATAAGTAGTGAGACCAAAAATACAAAAGCTTTAGAGAAAAGATGTCTGGATCAATCTCGAAGTAGTTTGAGGAGAGCAGATAGTTGAGCATAGAGGTCACTTCAGTGGAGAACACTGGAAGCACTGATGTTATTGAATCATAGAATTTCACTGAACAGATGGAGCCAGTTGACTCATTCTCTACCCCCATCTCCATAGCACTCTAAATTCATCATTTTCTAATATTATATTTAACTCTCTCTTAAAACTTCCTATGGAATTTGCTTCCACCACTCTTGCAGGCAGCGCATTCCAAATCCTAACAAGTCTTTGGATGAAGATGTTTCTCCTCATCTCACTCCTCGGTCTCTTACTGACAATCTTGAAGTTGTGATCCCCAGTTACTGACATACCGACTAGTGGAAACAGGACATCCTTCTTTACCCTGTCAAAATTGTTCATAATTTTGAACACCTCAGTAAGGTCACCTCTAAATTTTCTCTGCTCCAAGACTAATTCCCCTAATCTTTCCTCATGTTTAAAATCCTTGTACCATTCTAGTAAATCTCCTTCACACTCTGTACAGGATTTAAACATCCTTCCTTAAATAAAATGCCCAGAACTGAATGAACTCAATACTACAAATGTGACCTGACTAATAATTTATCATCAGTTCGTTGTTTTTATTATCTATGCCTGTATTTATAAACTCAAGGATTGAATAAGCCTTCTTAACAACTGTTTCAAAATTTCCAGGCCACCTTCAGAGAAATATGCACGTGAATCCCGAGGACCCGCTTCTCCTGTACTCCCCCCATAGTTGTACCTTTGAATCTGTATTGTCTCTCCATGTTTCTCTGGCTAAAATCTTCACATTTCTCTACATTAAAAGTCATCGGCCAGGACTCTGCCTATTTGGCTGTCTTGTCTATGTCCCTCTGAATTCACTCAGCAGCATCCTCACAGTTCACTATTCTCCCTAGCTTAGTATCATCTGAAAACCTAGAGGTTTTGCCCCCAGTACCTAATTCTAAATCATTTATATAAATCATAAAAAGTAAGGACCCCAACACCAAACCCTGTTGAGCACCATTTTTAACTTGTCTCCAGCCTAAGACATGCCTAACTGTTCCTACCCTTTTTTTTAATCTCTTAGCCAACTTCTAATCCGTGCTGCCAAGGACTCAATCCTAAACATTTCTAATTCACCATGTGACACCATATCAAATGTTTTCTGAAAGTCAAAATATATAACACCTATACACAGCACGCCCTTCATCCACTGCCCGAATCATCAAAGAACTTGATTCAATTTGCCAGACATTACCGCCCTTGACAAAGCCATATTCAATATCTAGTATTAACTTAATAAAAACCAAAAGAACTGCGGAGCTGTAAATCAGGAACAAAAACAAAGTTGCTGGAAAAGCTCAGCAGGTCTGGCAGCATCTGTGGAGGACGAAACAGAGTTAACGTTTTGGGTCCGGTGACCCTTCCTCAGAGCTGATGGTGGCTGGGAAAACGTCAGTTTATATTCAGAAAATAGGGAGGTGGGTAGGGTGGGGAGTTAGTGATAGAATAGAGCCCAAAGAAAGAGAGGGAAAGACAGTTGGACAGACAATCAGGCTGGGAGGGTGAGTAGTTGTCAATGGGGACTGTTAGTGACTAACAACAGCATGTGTGTAGTGGCAGGCTATGTGGTAACAAGGCCTGGTGTGTGGGGTGGGAGGCTGGGACATGGGAGAGTTTAGGCCCTAAAATTATTGAACTCAATATTGAGTCTGGAGGGCTGTAGGTTCCCCAAGTGGAAAATGAGGTGTTGTTCCTCCAGCTTACGCTGGGATTCACTGGAACACTGTAGCAAGCCTGAGACAGAGATATTGGCCAGGGAGCAGGGTGGTGCATTGAAGTAGCAGGCAACAGGTAGTTCAGGGTCTTTTCTTGGAAGCCGAATGTAGATGTTCTGCGAAACATTCACCATGTCTACACTTTGTTTCCCCACTGTAGAGGAGGCCACATTGTCAGCAGCGAATGCAGTAGGCTAGATTCTGGGAAGTGCAGGTGAAGTGTTGTTTCACCTGGAAGGTATGTTTGGGCCCTTGGATAGTGGGAAGGGAGGAGGTAAATGGACAGGTGTTGCACCTTCATCGGTTACAGGGGAAGTGCCGTAGGGCTGTGGGGAGGTGTTGGGGGTGAAGGAGGTATGGACCAGGGTATCCCAGACGAAATGGTCCCTGCAGAAGGCAGACAAGCGAGGGGAGAGGAATATGTGTCTGGTGGTGGCATCTTGTTGGAGGTGGCGGAAGTGGCATCTGATGATCTTCTGGATGTGGATGCTGGCGGGATGGTACGTGAGGATAAGGGGGACCCTATCACTGTTTTGGGAGATAAGAGAAGGGGTCAGGGCAGAAGTCTGGGAGATAGGTCGGACCCTATTGAGGGCCCTGTCAACAATGGAGCTGTGGAATCCTCGGTTGAGGAAGAATGTGGACATTTCGGAGGTTCCCTTCTCAAAGTTGGCCTCATCTGGACATATGTGTTGGAGACAGAGGAACTGAGAGAATGGAATGGTGTCTTTACAGGAAGTGGGGTGTGAGGATGTACAGTCCAGGTAGCTGTGGGAGTCAGTGGGTTTATAATGGATATTAGTGGCCTGTCTATCCCCAGAAATGGAAACAGAAATGTCGAGGAAGGGAAGGGAGGAGTCAGAGATAGACCAGGTGAAAATTGGAGGTGAAATTGATGAAGTTTTCCAATTCTTGACGAAAGAGGGAAGCAGCACCAATGATATCATCGCTGTGTCGGAGAAAGAGTCGTGGGTGGGGGCTGGAATAGGGCTGGGACAAGGAATGTTCCATGTTTCCCACAAAGACACAGGCATAACTTGGGCCCATGCGGGTACCCATGGCAACCCCCTTACCTACATGGGCCTAAGTTATGCCTGTCTCTTCATGGAGGAGATGGAACATTCCCTGTTCCGGTCCTGTTTGGGCTCTATCCTATCATTTACCCCCTACCCCACCCACCTCCCTATTCTCTGAATATAAACTGATGTTTTCCCAGCCACCATCAGTTCTGAGGAAGGGTCACCGGACCTGAAACGTTAATTCTGTTTTCTTCTCCACAGATGCTGCCAGACGTGCTGAGCTTTTCCAGCAACTTTGTTTTTTTTTCTACTATTAACTTGTTTTCTCTAATTGTATATTTATCATATACTGTATAATGATCTGTCAATTTTCTCATTATTGATGTCAAGCTGACTGGTCTGTGGTTTCCTGCGTATCCTTTGTCCCCTTCTTAAACAATGGCACCATTTACAATCCTCCAGCCCCCTGGACTAATCCTGTGTTCAGAGAGGCATAGAAATTTCTGTCAATGATTCTGCAATTTGCTCCCTTGCCTCTCTCAACAATCTAGAATGCATCCCATTCTGGCCTAGCCATTTCTCTATCTAGAGTGCTGCCAACCTTTCTTGCACTTTTTCACTATACTGCTCAGTTACTCAACACCCACATTTTCAACTGGGCTGTTGTCACCATTTTCTAATTTGGTAAAGACAAAAGCACAGTACTCATTTAGTAGCTCTGCCATACCCTTTGCTTCAGTGAGCAGTTTACCCTGTGTGTTCCTTCACTGATCTTTCACTCTTAATATTTTTGAATAACAGTTTACTATTTCATTTAACATAGCCTGCCATCCTTTCCTTATACTTCCTCTTAGCCTTTTTTATTCCAGCCTTAGTCTCTCCCCTACATTTGAGATATTGCACTAGTGCTATTAATATTTTGGTACATACCATATGCTTCTTTTATCATCCTTATTTTGCTATAATGTCATTAGTCATCCAGGGTATTGTAGCTTTGCGTATCCCATACTCATTTCATATTTCTAGCTTGCACCCTATTCAACTACCTTTTGAACTTCTCCCATTTTTCATCCACTGTTTTATCCACCAAAATGGATCAATCAAACTTCTCCAGTTCAAATTTTGGACCCCTAAAATATGCCCTTTTCCAGCCTGGAATCTTAATCCTTTACTGACTTTTCCAATTTAATGTTGAACCTTATTATATTGTGATTGCTATTTCTCAAATGGTCCCCCATTCTGACAGTCTCTAATTTGCCTGTCTCATTTCCAAGATCCAACACAGCTCCCTTTCTTGTAGGTTTAGAAATGTATTGTTCCAGAAAGCTTTTCTGCACACTTTGCAGGAATTTCTCCCCTTCCATGTCTCACACTCAATCTTTTCCCCAGGCTACCCTAGGTCAGTTCCATAAATGGCTGACCAATGTTCTCTCTCGATCCTCTCAACTATTTGGAGGTTGAAAATAAATACCCAACAATGCAGGCCAAGCAACAATGTCACTGCTCCCTTTCTGTTTCTCATCACCAACCATATAGATTCTAATTCAGGAACTGTATCTTGTTCAAAGGCTGTCTTACTATTTTTAACCAAGACTGCTGCATCTCCTCTCTCTTTATCATTCCTGTTTCTACTGAAAATCTTATAGCCCAGGATGTTAATTATCCAGTCCTGTTCTGGCTTGAGCAGTATTTCTATCAATGCTACTATATCAGATCCCCAGAGCAATTTCTGCTTCCAGTTCCCTAGTTTTGTTCACTATACTGTGTGTATTTACATACTTGCAATTTAACCCTACCCTTGTATTTTTCTTGCAGATTGGAAGCTAACAATTCTTTTGTTCACTGTGAACATTCAAGCCTTCGCTCACTCCCTTTTCCCCATTCCCCATCTTCTCTCTTTTGCCTTCACTGGTACTTCCAAAACGAGGTCCTCCAGTCAGCCCAACCCCTGCTTTTCAAGTTTAAATCCACCTCCATTACACTATTTATTTTCTCAACCAGGAGATTAATTCCATTTATGCACAGGTGAAGCCCTAAGCTTTCTTCCTTCCCAAAAGTGATCGCAACATCCCTAAAGTCTAAGCATCTTCCTCCTACTCCATCCCTCAAGTCATGTATTTACTTTCCTGACCTACCTTTTCCTAAATGATGAAACTCAAGACGCAAGTAGTATTTTTCAGATTTCTAACCTGGAGGTCTTACTATCAACCTACTCCTTAACTCCTGAAACTAATATGGTAAGACTTCCAAGCCATCCCTCCCAATGTCATAGGTTCCCACATGAACCATAACAACTGGTTGTTCCCCGTCCTTTTGTAGAATATTATCCAGCCATTCCATTATGCCTGGAGCCATTGCACCCAGGACACAACTGACCATACCGACTCAAGATTTTGGTGCAAACTAGACTGGCTATCCTTTGAATTTTTGTGTCACCCTTTACTACCGCATTTATAATCATGTTACCAGCCTCCCTCTTTTCCCAGCAAATCCTCATGCACCATGGTATTGTGGTTTCCCATCAAGTCATCCAACCCCCAACTCAGTAATATTGCTCACTAAATAGGCATCAGAAATTTCAGGTGTTAAACACCTCCAAGGAGACCTGAGTTTCTGGACTGGCTCTCTTTTTCTTTTGGCTGCCACCTTTGCTCCAGTCCTCTTTGCCTGCCTATCCCGATGTGGAGTGACCACTCTCTGGTATGAATCTTCTAGAAACTTCTCTCTTTGTATGGTGCACAGTGGAAAGAATGGCTGCACCAAATCAACCACATGTTGTCCAAGGACTGCTATCCTCTGGCATTTCATGCAGATGTTGCTGGAAGACAAACACTTTTTTTTGGATTCTTAGTTTTATACACTAATTGACGTAGCGATGTCTTTCAACCATAATTGAGTTCCAGCATTCAATCTGATAGAAAGTCCTTTGTTATCCTTTTTCATTTTCAACTGGTTTACAACACTCAGAAAAAGAGGGTTAACTAGGATTATTTCTTCCACTGTGATCATCCCAGAATGTCAGCATTCAAATGTCAGACAGACACACACAGGAGTGTTCAGTCCGACTAGTCCCCACAAGTAGATTTGAAACTGACATTTTAGCAACTGTCCTTAAGCATTCCTGGTGGATAAGAAAGACGTGTCTACAAGAGGTGGTCTTCTGCTAAGAGGGAAGAGCTAGTCAGCCTCCTTATTATCTCTTCATTTTAAGTCTCTCCCTGTTTTAGCGTTTTCCTGGCTATGTACATCAGTGACATTCCATTCGTTTCAAACAGGAATCTGCCAGATACTATGAAAGTAATGAGGGAGTTCCAGCCACATTCTATCAGTTGGTTCTCCAGCATGTAGTTAATTTCTTCCTGAACTTAGACCAGGGTTTCTCAGCCTAACCAATAGTCTAATCATTGTGGTGTGGTTTTCCCCCGAGTCACCCATCCCCAACTCAGTCCTATTGTTCATTAAATAGGCAGTTAAAATTTCTTACCAGTTAGACAGCTCCCGGGAGTCCTGGGTTTCCTGGACCTGCTCTGTCCTTTCTTTATTAAGGCATTTAAAGGTGTATACATGGACACTGTCCTGCATGATGTGGTTGTGGAAGACACCCCTGCCATAAAGTAACATCCCAATTTGGTTAGGTTCAGAAAAACTGGCCTAAATTCAAAAAGAAATTAATTACTTGCTGGAGCACCAACTGTTAGAACTTAACTGGAACTCCCTCGCTACTTCAGTGATGGCTGGCAAATTCTTTGTTAGCAAAATGTATCAAAATAAGATGATCTAGAGGTTGGAAGAAATTGGCAATAGAAAAGATAAGAAAAAGTGACACTAAGGCAGAATGGTGGCTCAGTGGTCAGTGTAGGTTTTCTCCGGGTGCTCCCGTTTCCTCCCACAGTCCAAAGATGTGCAGGTTGGGTGGATTGGCCATGCTAAATTGCCCATGGTGTTCAGGGATTGGGCTAGACATGGGAAATGCAGGGGTAGGGGAATGGGTCTGTGAGGGATGTACTTTGGACAGGTGGTGTGGAATTGTTGGACTGGATGGCTTGTTTCCGCACTGCAGGGATTCTGTGAACGTTCTTTTAAATATTGCTTCTGTGATCCTGAGTGTCAAACCAGATTTTACTGGCAGGTTGGAAACTGAGAGGATTTCCACAACTTCGCTTCTAATATGATGTTGGCATCCCAATTGCCACAGGGGACAGCAGTTTACGTGTATTCACTATCATTCCTAGCACCGAGACCTCAAAAAGCTGCAAGGCTGAGAACACGTCAGAAAGGCACAAGTAAATAACCTACCACAAGAGTAGCCACGAGACCATTTCAATTCCACTGGCTAAGCAGCGTCAAAATCACAAACTGAAAAACGTAATTACTGAAATACATGCTGCCAGAATCTCTGCACAATGCTGTAGTAATACTAATGTCCGAACTCAAATATCGCACCTTTAAACTAGAATGCCTGCATTTATGATTGTCAGACTCCGTCACAAGGAGTTTTGTCACTTGCTGGCAGGATAGGTTACCTCATAATACTTCAGCAGTTGGTAAAAGGCAACAGATCTATATGATCTGAAGCGAAACCAGAAGAAACCCCCACAGCCTCCAACCTCATCGTTCCCCAACCCCGCACAGCCCGCTTCTATCTCCTTTCCAAAATCCACAAACCCGCCTGCCCTGGTCGAGCCATTGCCTCCGCCTGCTCCTCCACTGAACTCATCTCCACCTATCTGGACTCCATTTTCTCCGCCTTGGTCCAGGAACTCCCTACCAATGCCCGTGACACCACCCATGCCCTCCACCTCCTCCAGAACTTCCAACTCCCCAGTCCCCAACACCTCATTTTCACCATGGACATCCAGTCACTGTACACCTGCATTCCCCATGCAGATGGCCTAAGGCCCTTCACTTCTTCCTGTCCCGCAGACCCGACCAGTCCTCCTCCACCGACACCCTCATTTGCCTAGCTAAATTCGTCCTCACCCTCATCAACTTCTCTTTCGATTCCTCCCACTTCCTACAGACAAAGGGGGTGGCCATGGGTACCCGCATGGGCCCAAGCTATGCCTGCCTCTTTGTAGGTTACGTGGAACAGTCCCTCTTCCGCACCTACACAGGCCCCAAACCCCACCTCTTCCTCCGTTACATTGATGACTGTATCGGCGCCGCCTCATACTCCCAAGAGGAGCTTGAACAGTTCATCCATTTCACCAACACCTTCCACCCCAACCTCAAGTTCACCTGGACCATCTCCAATACATCCATCACCTTCCTGGACCTCTCAGTCTCCATCTCAGGCAACCACCTACAAACCAATATCCATTTCAAGCCCACCGAATCCCACAGTTACCTAGAATACACCTCCTCCCACCCACCTTCCTGCAAAAATTCAATTCCCTATTCCCAATTCCTTCGCCTCCACCGCATCCGCTCCCAGGATGAGGCATTCCACTCCCGCACATCCCAGATGTCCTCGTTCTTCAAGGACCGCAACATTCCCCCCCGGAGTGGTCGAGAACGCCCTCAACCATGTCTCCTGCATTTCCCGCAACACATCCCTCACACCCCGCCCCCACAATAACCGCCAAAATTGAATCTTCCTTGTTCTCACATACCACCCCACCAACCTCCGGATACAACGCATCATCCTCTGACACTTCTGCCATCTACAATCTGACCCCACTGCCAAAGACATTTTCCCAACCCCACCCTTGTCTGCCTTCCGGAGAGACCACTCTCTCCGCAACTCCCTTGTCCGCTCCACACTGCCCTCCAACCCCACCACACCTGGCACCTTCCCCTGCAACCACAGGAAGTGCTACACTTGCCCCCACACCTCCTCCCTCACCCTCATCCCAGGCCCCAAGATGACTTTCCACATCAAGCAGATGCTCACCTGCACATCTGCCAATGTGGTGTACTGCATCTGCTATACCCGATGTGGCTTCCTCTACATTGGGGAAACCGAGCGGAGGCTTGGGGACCACTTTGCAGAACACCTCCGCTCGGTTCGCAGTAAACAACTGCACCTCCCAGTCGCGAACCATTTCAACACCCCCTCCCATTCTGTAGATGACATGTCCATCCTGGGCCTCCTGCAGTGCCATAATGCTGCCACCCGTAGGTTGCAGGAACAGCAACTCATATTCCGCTTGGGAACCCTGCAACCCAATGGCACCAATGTGGATTTCACCAGCTTCAAAATCTCCTCTCCCCCCACTGCATCCCAAAACCAGACCAGCTCGTTCCCGCCTGTCTAACCTGTTCATCTCCTCCTCCCACCTCAAGCCTCACCTCCATTTCCTACCTACTAACCTCATCCCACCCCCTTGACCTGTCCATCCCCCCCGGACTGACCTATCTCCTCCCTACCTCCCCACCCATACTCTCCTCTCAACATATTTTATCCTCTATCCATCTTCAGTCCACCTCCCCTGTCTCCCTATTTATTTCAGAGTGCTCTCCCCAGCCTCCTTTTCTGATGAAGGGTCTAGGCCCGAAAAGTCAGCTTTTGTGCTCCTGAGATGCTGCTTGGCCTGCTGTGTTCATCCAGCCCCACACTTTGTTATCTTGGAAACCCTGAATCAAATCACTGTCATGAAGATCACCTCAGCAAGTTGAATGAATGACGAGACAGTGGAAGTGAAAAAAAGTTAAAAAATGTCATTTAATAATTGGAATTCTAAATATTCTGTCTTTAATTTATATTCTCGACAAACATATAGATAAATGTATAATTTTGTTTAAATAGCGTACTTATAAATGTAATTGTGAGAATTGAGGACTAATGAGCTATCGGCTTTCCTCGGAACTGGTGTGGAAAGACTAGCCCAATTTAAACAACCTTGTTGTATCCCGTGTTACAATTGAGAGCCCTGAATACCACATAGGACTGGGTTGATAATTGACAATAGTAATATTCACACGACAGAAGTGACAGACAAAGGTTACTTATGAAGAAGAAAAAGTTGAATCACCTTCTCCTGAACTTCAAAGGAAATGCCATTGTTTCGTCTCCTACTATTTATATCCAAGGGTCATGTTTGACCTAAAGCTCAACTGGAACTTGTCTGTAAGGGCCCTCTGCTTTGCCTCCTCATCCACCATAATTTGTGATGCTCATGTCAGGAGTGTTGTGTCTGGATGTGTTTAGACTTAAGAAGCTTGAAACCATGGTTCAAGTAAACAAAATGGTTCTATGGGTCTTTTTCTGATTGGTAAAATGTATCTAGTGGGGTGTCTTAGGTCTTGGTCTTCAGCTTCCAACAATTTACAATCTATATTAATGACTTGGATGCAGGGATAGAAAGTACTATATTCAAATTTGCAAAGAGTACTAAAGAAGACAACAAAGTTGCAATGAAGAAATAAGCAATTTGCAAATGATGTGGGTAAATTAGGTGAATATGCCAAAATCAGGCAGCTGATATTTAAGGTGGCTAAGTATGATGTTATCTATTTTAGTAAGAGGAATAGAAAAACAACATTATCTAAATGGAGAGAAATTTCACAGTGCTTCACTGAAGAGGAATCTGAATGTCCTCATGCATGAATCATACAACACTGCAATGAAAGTACAACAAGAAATAGGAAAACAAATGGAACGTTGGCATTTATTTCTAGAGGAATCCAGTATAAGAGTAGGAAAACTTTGCTGTAACTGTACAAAGCATTGTTGAGACTACACCTGGAGTATTATGTACAATTTTAGGCCCTTACTTGGGGGGAATATATTTACATTGGAGGCAGTTCAGGGGAGGTTCACTTGATTGATTCGAGAGATGAGGGGTTTGTCTTACCAAGCAAGATTGATCAGTTTAGGTCTATACTCCATAGACTTTAGAAAAACGAGTGGTGATCTAATCATGGTATATAAATTAAGGGAGATTGGAAAAGCAGTTGTAGAAAGCATGCTACCTCATGTGGAGCAATCTCGAACAAGAAGTCACAATTTTATGATAATGGACAGCAGATTTTAAACAGAGGTGAGAAGACATTACTGCTCTCAAAGAGTCATGATTCTGTGAAATTCCCAACCCCAGAGGATAGTGGATGCTGGGAGATTTAAGGGGAGACAGACATTTTTAATTAGTAATGGGCTGTCTAGTTATGGAGAGCGGGCAGGAAAGTGGAGTTGAAGCCAAGATGAGATCAGCCACAATCGTATCAAATGGTGGAATAGGCTCGAGGGGACAAATTTCCTGTTCCTGCTTCCTAGTTTTTTTGTTTAGATCCTGATGTATAACTAACAAACCAATATGACAGTGTTCTCTCTTTACTAATGCATTTAGGATTTTAACATGAAAAGCAAAAAGCAGAAAGCCTCCTCCGGATGTTACTAAGGCCAGTTTAAAAATGTGAACCAATTTGAGTTTACAATGGATTACATAGATACAACACAGAAACTGGCCTTTCGGAGCACTAATGTGTGTTAGATAAAAGAAAACAAACTGTTGCGAGCACGAGAAGGTAATCAGCCTAAATTCAAGAGGTCTGATGAAATTATGTTTTGTGAGCGCTTATAGTTTCTATTATGTCTAAAATTTATTGATCAATTCCTAACCAATAATTTTCATATAGATTTTGCTGAAGCAAGACATTGCATGACATGTCCTCTTAGTCAAACATTTGGTTTCCCCTATTTTTGTAAAGGCAACAGGACACCCATGACCTTGGTGAATGATAGGATCAAGAGTTCACCTTAACCAAGTGAAATTTAAAATTTTTGAAAATCGTATGAATGGTTAAAGGGAGAAGGATTAAGCAGAGTGAAATCCAGTAAGAGAAACAATGAAAGGAAATGAAAGATTGTTTTAAGAAAAAAAATACATTTTCTTTAAGAAAAAGAATTCTCCATCAACAACTTGTAAGAATGAGATTTTATAACTTGAATTGTTCCTGTTCTAAGCTAGAAAGTGCTGTATTTGGCTCTGAGTAGTTTGGGTACAGTGCTGCACCAATTCTGCTTTGCACTATTTTAAAGTGATCAAGTGGTGAAAATAATCAAAATTAGTGGTGACAACCTATAAGTAGTATTGTAACAAAAGTAAGCATTTCAAAGGAATCATGTTAATTTCAAATTACGATACAACTTTCAATGATGCACTTCAGCGCACATGATGCCTACCAGTCATGGAAGGCCTGAAGCACACTGGCAGCTACTACATGTCCCTTTTCCAAGAAAACGTAGAAGCAGACTTAACCGCAGAGGCAAGGCAGACAGAGGTGCATAAAATCCTCCTTTATCCCTAAGGGCCTATCTAACTATTAGTGGTAAATGATAGAGCACTGGCAGATCTTAACAGATGAGGCACTTGTCTTACATAACAAGAGGCAGTTTATTTCCTGATAGCAATGGGGCAGGTGATGGCCTAGTGGTATTACCACTGGACTGTTAATCCAGAGACCTGGATAATGTTCCGGGGACCCGCGTTTGAAACCCGCGGTGGCAGATAGTGGAATTTGAATCCAATAAATATCTGGAATTAAGAGTCTAATGATGACCGTCGATTTTCGGAAAAAAAGCATCGAGTTCACTAATGCCCTTTAGGGATGGAAACTGCCATCCTTGCCTGTTCTGACTGACATGTGACTCCAGACCCACAGCAATGTGGTTGACTCTCAACTGCCCTCTAGGCAATTAGCGAAGGGCAATAAATGCTGCCTAGACAACAATGCCCTCATCCTGTGAATAAACTTATAAAAAATGCAACAGATGGAAGTTACTAGTTCGACAAAATTGCATAAGAAAATCAAAAGCCAGAGATGGCACATCTATCTCCAATGGGGCCTTGTGCTAAACTGCCTGAATTTTCACACAAAAAAAATGTCACATCATCAGAATTGGTAGAGGCCTACAGAAAATCAAAAAACAAACACTTTTGTAACCATTACCTTTCACAACAAAAAGGGTTGATTGAGAAGAACAGAATTTATTTTGCTTAAAAAAAGTACCCTGTTTACTTCTGAGACCTGTTTATTTGGCAATTAATGTTTCAAGAAACTCATGAAAAAGTTGAGTATGAGTTCCCACTTGCAAATCTAATGGTGGAGTGGAATAAATCATCCAGTAATGATATGAAGCCTGTAATTCACTGACAACCTCTTCTTCCCTAGTGCAAATTGCTGAACAACATGTCCATTAATAACAGTGAGCAATATTAAACTCATTGTTATTTTAGAAGTAAAACCTCAACCATTATTCAGTAATTTCCTTGCTATTCTGCTGCTGAGTTCTGTGATGCAAAGACAGAGCTTGCAAAATTACTTTGAAGTATTCCGTTTAGTGGCTCACAAGCAGATTCACTTTAATAATTAGAAAAGGTGCAAATTGACTTGAAGGGAAACAAAAGTCCTGACATTCATAGGATGGGCGGTGCACCTCTTTTTGGATGACAAAGTTATGCTCAGTTACAAGTAACAAAATTTAACTGATTTTTCATTTGTTGATCTCAATTTTAATTCATCCATCATTAATGCATTTGAGCAAAAGCAAAATACTGTAGGTGCAGAAAATCAGAAAGAAGAAGCAAAATTCTGGAAACCTGAACTCAGCATTTGTGGAGACAAGCAAATTTATTGCTATTGGGTGATAACCTTTCATCGTGACTTACATCTTTCATTTATCTGATATCAACATATTGTAGGAAATTTACACTAAAACTGTTGATTTATATAGCAAATTCTCTTGTCAGTGTTATGTCCCTTTACAGATATATCCTGACGTAGCCTTCACGACCTGACATGTGTGTTGAATGCAGCCATTGGTAAAGATTGGAAATGCTCCAGGTGCACTCGATCACCATGGAAACTGTAGCTTTACACATATGCTCTGAAGCTCGGTGAGATTCAGTTCCTGAAGACAATTCCAAATTTCAAAATTAAGCGTGTTCATTCAGTTCAAATTTTGTTACAATATTTTTACTATTTCCACAGGCAGAAATTTGTTGTCCTTTCCCAGTGGAACTGTATGGCCTTCTGATTGGCCTGCAGAGTTGGTTTCTCCATTCCATGAAATGGAAGTCTGACAAATACCGCCCCTCACCCCCAACCCCACCCCGACAAAGATTCAATTGTTGTGGAATGGGAATAGACAATAAGTCCATTTGTATTTCTGCACATGTCACTTGGGAGCTCGCCATAAACTTCTGTCCTATATGATTTTGACAACTTCTTTCAAACTGTAGAGTAAATAATGTACGCAATGTTCTGGTATGTAGCTTTTGATGTCCGATTCATTTTGTAATAAAGGTATTTTGAACGCAAGAAATGAATTTTACCAGCTTAACAACAGCCCAGGGAAGAATAAGTGAACAACAAATGGGGACACATTCAGGAGTCTGGATAATCCAATTTGGTAGAAATCTTCAAAACGTGTAGCCCACGGTGAATGAGTAGGCTTTCATTGATATACACTGTGTTAGCTCCAAAAAACCCAAGGCCCAAGGGGAATCATTAATAAATCTCCCTATTGAGCTCATTGAGTATGAATTCCCTTAGTAGCAGGAAATGGCCTGCCCAAATCTAACTAAAAAAGGAAATAAAGCAGACCCAGGGATGGTTCAAGGAACTATATGTTCTATGGGCTGGACTAGCCTACGTAAGCCACCTGTAGTGTCTCTATTTTGCATTTAACAATAAAATAAATGTTCCAACCGGACTTCCTGAGGTATTACAAATGCCATTAGCAGATTCTACAATCACTGCAGGGCAGGGTTATATTTTATAGCCACATCAAGTGCCATTTTATAACAATGGGCTAAAATTTCCCAAATAGGAATCAATTTTGAGGAATTTCATGGAAGGTTTCTGCGAGTGTGAGTGAGTTCTCATTTTATTCCCTTCAGCTTGCTTCATTACCCAAGCACAAAGCTTCTATGGCACCCCACCCATGCTCTCATACTCAGCAATGGCAGAAGGACATACCACTGCCAGGAACTGGAGGACTCTAAGTGCCAGCATTATTTTTAAAACTTAGCCAGCCAGAAGCTGCACTTCACAGGGCATGCAGTCAGAGGGGAATGGTAAAGAGCAGTTTCTGGAAGCACATGGGCAACATCATTGCAGGTTGAAATTGTATCAGTGATAATGGGAACTGCAGATGCTGGAGAATCCAAGATAACAAAGTGTGGAGCTGGATGAACACAGCAGGCCAAGCAGCATCTCAGGAGCACAAAAGCTGATGTTTCATCTCTGATGAAGGGTCTAGGCCCGAAACGTCAGCTTTTGTGCTCCTGAGATGCTGCTTGGCCTGCTGTGTTCATCCAGCTCCACACTTTGTTATCATTGCAGGTTGACAGTTGTAAATCTATTGCTCCTTACATCATCCATCTGACTGATTCATTGTAATTACAGCTGCAAGAATCATGTTACACAGACTGCCCATCCTTAGCATCATCCCAACCCTGAGAAAGGAAATGTTGCTCTTTCCCAGTACCCAACATACCATAACATCTTATCATTGTTCAACGTGTCATCACCACACACTGGCAAGCTTTCAAACAATTAAAAATGTTTGCTTTATTCATCAACAACAAAAGCAAAGTAAAACCAAACAAACGCTGCATTTGCTTGTGGAAATAAACAGACACTTGCCTTTTGAGCATCGACAAATTTACAGCTTATGAATGATTATTGGAGGCTTGTGTCAATTAAGTCCAGTCTGGCTTGTTGCACACAAAGCTACAGGGCTCTATCAAGCAGCAGGGGATGTTCCTCCAGTTCAATGTCCTCACCTTCCTCCTCAAAAGATGGCTGTTGCAGAAAATAGAAGCTCATAGTGTAGGAATTAGTCATGTCTATATCAGCATGGATAGAAGTTTGGCTGGCTAACTGGAAGCTGAGAGGAGGAATAAATAAGTCTTTTTCTGGTTGGCAGGATGTCACGAATGGTGTGCTGCAGGGGGCATCAATGCTTTACAATTTATATTCATTATTTTGGTGAAGGAATCAAAGACATGTTAGTTAAATGTATTGCTGACACAAATATAGTATAAAAAATTGGGTTGTGAATTGAACATGAGGAGTCTACAAAGAGTAGGTAAAGATCTGGCAAATGAGGTACAACATGAGACTGTTCTCACTCAAGTACAGTGTGAAATTATCCAATTTTGTGTAAAAAAAGGCATATTATCTAAATGGTGAGCAATCTGAATGTCCTACTGCAGGAATTGCAGATGATTAGTATCACAGTAGATAGATTCTTGATAACCAAGGGATAAGACATTCTTGGGCAAATAAATAAATGTGAAGTAGAGTTAAAAATTGGATCAGCCATGGCTCTTATTAAATGGCTGAGCAGACTCACAGGGCTGAGTGGCTTACTCTCGTTCCTTGTTTATACGTTCATATGTCACTCTCGCAGCTATTCAAAGTCCCTCACATCCCTCCTTCCATGCTCCAGCTACTCCAAACACAGCATGCAAGGATTTTATGATAAACTTTCACTTGAATATGTTGCAAGGTTCCTTCAGACTATGGAAAATTATTGTCAAAAGCCCTATCATCTGTTGCCTGGTGGACTTTGTTGAAGAATCAACCAGGTATCTACACTCTGCATCAATCAGGAGTTTGGGTAAAAGAATTGTTAGCCATGGTTGACCCTTGTCAGGGATAACCCCTGCCTCCCAGTAACCATTCTTGTAGGGCAGTTGGCTCCTCAAATGAAGCAGTTCTGAATTTTTTGTTTATTCATTTGTGAGATGTAAGCATTGCTGGCTGGCCAGCATTTATTATCCATCTCTAGTTGCCCATGAGGTGGTGATGGTGACCTGCCCTCTTGAGCCATTGCAGTCCACCTGCTATGTGTTGACCCGCAAAGCCGTTAAGAAAGGAATTCCAGGATTTTGAACCAGCAACAATGAGGGAACAGCAAAAAATTTCCAAGTCAGGACAGTGAGTGGCTTGGAGAGGAACTTGAAGGTGATGGTGTTCCCATTACAACTGCCACCATTGTCCTTCTAGATGGAAGTGGCTGTAGCCTTGGAAAGTGATGCCTGAGGATCCTTGGTGAATTTCTGCACTGCATCTTGTAGATAGTACACACTGCTGCTACTGAGTGTCGGTGGTGGAGAGAATGCATGTTTGTGGATGTGGTGCCAATCAAGCGGGCTGCTTTGTCTTGGGTGATATCAAGCTTCTTGAGTGTTGTTGGAGATTCACCCATCCAGATAAGTGGAGAGTATTCCATCATGCTCCTGACTTTTGGCTTGTAAATGATGGACAGGCTTTGGGGAGTCAAGTGGTGAGTTATTCACTGCAATATTCCTACTCTGACTTGTTCTTGTAGTTACTGTGTTTATGTGGTGAGTCCAGTTGAATTTCTGGTCAATGATAACTCCCAGGATGGCAATAGTTGGGGATTCAGTGATGGTAACACCATTGGATATCAAGGGGCAGTGGTTAAATTGTCTCTTGCTGGTGATGGTCATAGTCTGGCATTTGTGTGGCATGAATGTTACTCGCCACTTGTGAGCCCAGTACTGTCTGGGTACTGTCCAGGTCTTGTTGCATTTGAATACAGACTGCTTCAGTATCTGAGAAGTCGTGAATTGTGCTGAACATTGGGCAGTCATCAGCGAACACCACCACTTCTGACCTTAAGTTAGAGGGAAGGTCATTGACAAAGCTGCTGAAGATGGTTGAACCTAGGACACTACCCTGAGTAACTCCTGCAGAGAGGTCCTGGAGCTGAAATGACTGGCCCCCCAAAAACCACGACCATCTTCCTATCTGTCCCCCTACAACCACACATCAACGAATACCAGTCACGGTCGGACATAGAGCAGTTTTTCCGCCGTCTTCGCCTGCATGCCTACTTCTTCAACCGGGAACCCAACCCTACTTCCACTGACCCCTTCACCCGCTTCCAACACAAGTCCTCCTCCTGGACACCACCCCCAGGCCTCCTACCCTCCCTCGACCTCTTCATCTCCAACTGCCGTCGAGACATTAACCGCCTCAACCTCTCCACCCCTCTCACCCACTCCAACCTCTCCCCAGCAGAACGGGCAGCCCTCCGCTCCCTCCGCTCCAACCCCAACCTCACCATCAAACCCGCAGACAAGGGTGGCGCAGTGGTAGTATGGCGTACTGACCTCTACATCGCCGAGGCCAGACGCCAACTCTCCGACACCACCTCCTACCGCCTCCTCGATCATGACCCCACACCCGAGCACCAAACCATCATCTCCAACACCATTCATGACCTCATCACCTCAGGGGACCTCCCACCCACAGCCTCCAACCTCATTGTTCCCCAACCCCGCACGGCCCGTTTCTATCTCCTTCCCAAAATCCACAAACCTGCCTGCCCTGGTCGACCCATTGTCTCAGCCTGCTCCTGCCCCACCGAACTCATCTCCACCTATCTGGACTCCATTTTCTCCCCTTTGGTCCAGGAACTCCCCACCTATGTCCGTGACACCACCCACGCCCTCCACCTCCTCCAGGACTTCCAATTCCCTGGCCCCCAACACCTCATATTCACCATGGACATCCAGTCCCTGTACACCTGCATTCCGCATGGAGATGGCCTCAAGGCCCTCCGCTTCTTCCTGTCCCGCAGGCCCGACCAGGCCCCCTCCACCGACACTCTCATCCGCCTAGCGGAACTCGTCCTCACACTCAACAACTTCTCTTTTGACTCCTCCCACTTCCTACAGACTAAGGGGGTGGCCATGGGCACCCGCATGGGCCCCAGCTATGCCTGCCTCTTTGTAGGTTACGTGGAACAGTCCATCTTCCGCACCTACACAGGCCCCAAACCCCACCTCTTCCTCCGGTACATTGATGACTGTATCGGCGCCGCCTCTTGCTCCCCAGAGGAGCTCGAACAGTTCATCCACTTCACCAACACCTTCCACCCCAACCTTCAGTTCACCTGGGCCATCTCCAGCACATCCCTCACCTTCCTGGACCTCTCAGTCTCCATCTCAGGCAACCAGCTTGTAACTGATGTCCATTTCAAGCCCACCGACTCCCACAGCTACCTAGAATACACCTCCTCCCACCCACCCTCCTGCAAAAATTCCATCCCCTATTCCCAATTCCTCCGCCTCCGCCGCATCTGCTCCCACGATAAGACATTCCACTCCCGCACATCCCAGATGTCCAAGTTCTTTAAGGACCGCAACTTCCCCCCCACGGTGATTGAGAACGCCCTTGACCGCGTCTCCCGCATTTCCCGCGACACATCCCTCACACCCCGCCCCCGCCACAACCGCCCCAAGAGGATCCCCCTCGTTCTCACACACCACCCTACCAACCTCCGGATACAACGCATTATCCTCCGACACTTCCGCCATTTACAATCCGACCCCACCACCCAAGACATTTTTCCATCCCCACCCCTGTCTGCTTTCCGGAGAGACCACTCTCTCCGTGACTCCCTTGTTCGCTCCACACTGCCCTCCAACCCCACCACACCCGGCACCTTCCCCTGCAACCGCAGGAAATGCTACACTTGTCCCCACACCTCCTCCCTCACCCCCATCCCAGGCCCCAAGATGACATTCCACATTAAGCAGAGGTTCACCTGCACATCTGCCAATGTGGTATACTGCATCCACTGTACCCGGTGCGGCTTTCTCTACATTGGGGAAACCAAGCGGAGGCTTGGGGACCGCTTTGCAAAACACCTCCGCTCAGTTCGCAACAAACAACTGCACCTCCCAGTCGCAAACCATTTCCACTCCCCCTCCCATTCTCTTGATGACATGTCCATCATGGGCCTCCTGCACTGCCACAATGATGCCACCCGAAGGTTGCAGGAACAGCAACTCATATTCCGCCTGGGAACCCTGCAGCCATATGGTATCAATGTGGACTTCACCAGTTTCAAAATCTCCCCTTCCCCCACTGCATCCCTAAACCAGCCCAGTTCATCCCCTCCCCCCACTGCACCACACAACCAGCCCAGCTCTTCCCCCCCACCCACTGCATCCCAAAACCAGTCCAACCTGTCTCTGCCTCCCTAACCGGTTCTTCCTCTCACCCATCCCTTCCTCCCACCCCAAGCCGCACCCCCAGCTACCTACTAACCTCATCCCACCTCCTTGACCTGTCCGTCTTCCCTGGACTGACCTATCCCCTCCCTACCTCCCCACCTACACTCTCTCCACCTATCTTCTTTACTCTCCATCTTCGGTCCGCCTCCCCCTCTCTCCCTATTTATTCCAGTTCCCTCTCCCCATCCCCCTCTCTGATGAAGGGTCTAGGCCCGAAACGTCAGCTTTTGTGCTCCTGAGATGCTGCTTGGCCTGCTGTGTTCATCCAGCCTCACATTTTACCATCTTCCTATGTGTCAGGTTTGACCTCAACTAGTTAAGTGTTTGCCCTCTGATACCCATTGATTCCAGTTTTCCTTGATGCCAAACCTGATCAAATGCAGCCTTGATGTCAAGGGCTGTCACTCTCACCTCACCTCTGAAATTCAGCTCTTTTGTCCATGTTTGAACCAAGGCCGTAATGAGATCAGGAGCTGAGCGGCCCTGGTGGAACCCAAACTGGGTGTCACTGCGCGGGTTATTTCTGAGCCGATGCTGCTTGTTAGCACTGTTGATGACACCTTCTATCACTTTACTGATGGGGTGGAAATTGGCTGGGCTGGATTTGTCCTCCTTTTGGGAGGGATTATTCCTACTCTAGCCTCTTGAGCTTTTCTGATTCTAATCACCCTAATTTACTGGCCAAGATCGGAATGGAAATCTCAGTAACATGCACTTTTACTCCCTCAAATTTTACATAAACTTAGTTCTGCTGACACGACTCAAATAGATTGAGATTATGTCTAGCTTCCATTACATAAGACCGCTTGTTTTTTTCCATTGTTTCACAAAATGCATCTGACTCATTTCCTGTAATATCAAGAGGTAGATGCCCTCTTCTGTTGTTTTGCAGTAGTGTAAGTAGGGCAGGATTTCCGAACATTCACCGAAATATCTAGTGTGACCTAGTATCAAACAGCATTTAAGAATTTTGTTTGTAGTACATTGAAACATGTCAATTTTTTTCAACAGCTGAGTCACTGTAATGGTGAGGAAAAGTACCAGAAGAGTGAATGGAACTAATATACCTTCTTAAGGGGTTGAGGTCATAGGTTGTACATTTAATTTGGTTTGTAATGTAGTAAAATAATGACTTTCGATTAAAAAGGTACCTTTATGTCCCCAGCTCAGATAAAGGTGATTTAAATTCAATGAAGTATATAAGAAGTGTAATCTAATGGGATAGATATTCTTCCTGAGTGAACTTTTAGGCAGCTGAGAGGTTCAACTCACTGCCAAGCAAGATATATTATATCTATATACACTACTATATATATTATACAACTATATATTATACAACTGTATAAAAACCCAAAAGAACTACGGATGCTGTAAATCAGGAACAAAATCAAAGTTGCTGGAAAAGCTCAGCAGGTCTGGCAGCATCTGTGAAGGGAAAAAAAACAAGAGTTAACGTTTCAAGTCCAGTTCTGAGCAAGGGTCACTGGACCTGAAGCATCAACTCTTTTCCCTTCACAGATGCTGCCAGACCTGCTGGGCTTTTCCAGAAACTTTGTTTTGCTGCGACTCCATTGTATTGTGCAGCAGGTCCCTTCTACTTTGAGAGTTTGACATCATAGCTTTAGTTAGCGAGAAAACAGGGAAGCCAGAATGGGTCTGTATAACTTGCAAAACCTTTATTCTCACCATCTCCTTCATGGCTGGAAAATCGGGTGATGCTCTCCTGGCCAGCTGTCCCTCCTACACCCATTACTGACTCCAGTTTATGAAACTTTGTCCATGTTGTTACCCAACAATGCCACCTCACCAATCACACTGTCAACTTATATTAGCAGCCAGGATTTTAGTCATCTAGGCCATACTCACTAACTTTCTCAATAATTCCTCCTTTTCTTACTTTCCTTATATCCTTTAATGTCCTCCATCTTCCCAAATATCTCTAATCCAATTTTAATTACCTCTTAATCTTCTCATCTTTGACATTTGCTTATAGGAATGAACATTACAGCTGATGTTTAACACAATGTGTTATTGGTTCACGGCAGCAATTTTGATATGTCTAAACCAGGCAAGTGTTATCAGCCTAATAACAACAATCCCAGATTTAAACTGCTACAAAATGATTACATTTGCAAAGCAGGAGGCATGAAGTAAAACATTTTTAAATGAAATGTAATTGCTTTTCCTGGTGGTGTTGTCCATGTGACGTTGCAGTAGGCATCACAAAAATTTCTCCTCCTTCCCAATCAAGGTATGAAATTCAGCCATAGTAAAATCACTATTGGACTGTAGCCAAATTTAGGTAACACCAATTGCAAGAAATTGGTGAAGGATGGTGTCCCATGTGGACGAGGCAGAAATCTCATTCATTGTAAAATCTTCTCCATTCTTGGAGGGAAAAATCTTCCTAAGTATGGCCACCAAAGCAAAACTAGCAGTGCCTTTAAACTTTTGGTTGTTATCAATATTCAAAAGAAATTGAAATTTGAAAAAAATGTAATATTTGAAAAAGTTTGTGAAGATTTAAAATTTGAAAAAGGGCAACAATTTGAAAAGAGACAGCAAGAACTGCTGATTCTGGAGTCAGAGACAATATAGTGTGGAGCTGGAGGAACACAGCAGGCCAGGCAGCATCAGAGGAGCAGGAAAGTTGATTTTTCAGATCAGGACGCTTCAGAAATTTAAATTTGATAAATAGTCTTTATGCCAATATTTTTATTTATCTCCTGGTATAGTTTGACACTTTTTTAAATCTGACAATGTTTGTGTTTCCTGCATGAATAGGTGTCAGGATTTTAATCTGAGTACGGCACTGCATAATTTTTCACCCAACTCCACTGCAGTCATATAGATTCTATTGGATAAGGCTGAAGATAACAGGAACTGATAAGAGGCTATACATTGCTGTTACTTGAGTGTAATTATGCTGAGTAATTCAGGTTTGCTAAGAGTAAGACTACAAGAATTCAGTAGCTACTGTCTCTCCCAAATAGGGATGAAATATTCAGGATTGGTCACATGCATAGATAATTCCAAATAAGGCAAAAAATTGGCATTGAGACCTGTATATAGACAGCTTGAGAAAATCCTGTGCTCAGCAGAACTTCAAAGATTAATACTACAGGAGGTACCCCATGTTAGGAAGTGTGGTGGGAGGCATTGAGAAGAGTTCCAATCCAGCCAGCTGCCAACTCTCCTGGGTAGGAATGTTCTGGTCTAGTTACAGAACCCACTGTAGAGAATGGCAGTGATGAAGATATCTCTAGTAGTTAAAAGCATGTGTTATTCATTGAAGTATTTAATAAATAATTGAGTTTTATAGAGCTCTGAAGTGTCTCTACTCTACCGTTGTCTATATATGTACTGTTGTCTCTCAGATGGGCAACAATTCCAAATGACAATTCAAAGGTGGAACAAAATTACATTCTATATGTTAGTAAATTTCATTTCCTAATCTACAATTTTCCATCCATTAATTTTGTTGGACTTTCAAAATTTGAATTTTTGCAAGCTGTGAAATTCAGCTCCTGAAGTACATCTCTCTGCTTTGAAACAAACCTATGCTATATATACCAGAATGTAATCATTTTATCCACTAACATCAAAGGAGCATTTGTGCATTTTGGCTCAGTCAGAAAATGCTTCGTTTGTGCATGACAGTAAAACAGATCCACCATTAGTGGTCATTTGACTTAAGGGCATGTTAAGTACCAATTTAAAGGTGACAGTCAGTAAAAGCCACTCAACAGACATTGTTACATCAGTGATATGTGCCAGATGTTGTCATGACCAAATGACAAGTATGTTGCCCAATTCATTGCAATTCCAGGCAGGATACCCCAAATATTAGGCTCCCAGGCAATGAGGAATAAACTGGCTCCCCTCCTTTGTTTAAAGATTCCCTCAGCTGGTTGAAAACAGTTAATTTAAAAAATAATTCCTTCCCTTGTGGCCACCTTTTGCCTTGACCTAAATTCCCAGCACGGGAAGGTGTGAGAGGTTAATTGTAAAGAACCAATGAGCTTCAATCACAGAACACCGCAGGTTATTTAATCAAGCTTCGCTTTTACAGGACATTGGAGGAAAAAAAAATTGAAAAGTACTATATTAATTGTGCAAAAGCTATTTACTGTTTAAAAAAATCCATTATCTGTCATTAATCTTGACCCTGCATCTTTCTGATGCCAGTAGACAAAGTTTGTAAGTTTCAATATAAGCATGAGCACTGTCTGACCTGTAACATCATGCCCACCAGATGGCACTATTTCCTACACAGGAGGCAATTCCAAGGAAACTTTAAAATAAAGAACTACAGATGCTAGAAATGTGAAACAAAAAACAAATTGCCAGAGAAACTCAGCAGTTCTGGCAGCATGAGTGGAGAGAAAGCAGAGTTAATGCTTTAGGTTTAGTGAGCCTTCTTCATAAACACAAATACTGGAAGGAAGGAGTGTAAGTTAGGAAAGGAAATCCTGGATTTTGATCCAGTGATATATTTTGAAGTTCAGATGATTTGATGATTTAAGGAAACCTGTAGGTGGTGGGGAATACTCATTTATTTGCTGCTTTCATCCTTTTAGGTCATTGAAATAACTCCATGAAGGCCAGTATCCTGCCACCAAATCATGCTTTACTTACACACATATGCTATTTACCACTGGTCCAGCATCCTCAGAGCCAGCTCTCATACTGAGCAAACCCGCTGACACCCCTGTTTATATCTGTCATCCAAGGCACCCTTATTGGAGCAGGTTAACAGCTCCAATCAGGGAAATCACATTCTATGAGGTCCACGTGTCTGACCTTGTTACAATCACTGCATCCCTCTTCCTCTAAGTTTTGGGACATAGGCCCATTCATTTTCCAGTAACTCTCGAGGGTCCTTTTCACTCCAGGTCTGCTTCCTCTGGTCCTGCCATGTACACTGACAGCTTGTACCGCACTACAGCTGCTTCTTGTGTCCGGAACGTCTTGGCTGAAATTCATCTTCTTGTTTGGGCAGTAACGGCATTGACACTGCGATACCTGCTGTGTCCATCTCAGACTCAGTTCCTTTGACACTACACAGAGGAGGAGAACCCATGCATTCTGACAGCTTTGCAGGATGCTCTGAGGGGCAGGGTATGTTTTGTTCCTGCCCTGTTTGCAAGGTTGCAGCTTTATATGATCCATATGCTTGCACAAGACCACCCTTTTTACCTGAACTTTGTACATCACAGAACCTGACCTCATGTTAACTGTGCCTTTTACCCATGCAGGGCCATTGCATGGTTTCGAAACCAAACTTTATTTCCTGAAATAAGCTGTCTCTCTTGTTTAGAGGAGTCTTGTGTCTGGTATTGGCTTTCCTGATGCCGTTTCACACTCCCCCCATCCCCAACAGGGCCTGGGAATATCAGGTTTAACCTGGTGCAGAGTGTCATCCCAATTAGCAAAACTGCTGGAGGTGTCCCCGTAATTAAGTGAGGGATGGTCCTATAATCAAACAGGAACCAGGACAGTTTGATATAGAATGAATCTGTAGGCTATTCCTTTGGGACTGCCTTCAAAGTTTGGACTGTTCTTCGATGAAGATTGCTATGGAGCTGTCCCTACATGCTGAATGCCATTTGAATTTGGAAAATACTCAGAGTACTTGCTAGTAAATGATGCCCCATTGTTTGTGACCAACACCTCCAGGAGACCATGTATTGCACAAGATGCTCTCAAATTTACAATCGTTGTCCCCATGTTTGACAAATTAAACCTATGCATCTTCAACCACTTGGAATGGTCATCCACAATGACTAAAAACATGAAGCCCATGAAAGAACCAGCATTGTCAACGTGTAGCTGAATCGAGCATTTACCTGCCCATTCCCACAAAAGTGGGGAAAGTGCTGGCGGTAACTTATTGGCAGTCTGGGCACTACCCTGATAATGCAGCTGTGTCTGCATCCAGTCCTGGCCACCAGACATAACCTATCAGCAACATCTTCATTTTGAAAACCCCTGGATGACCCCAGTATGAGGCAAGACCTTTGCTTGGGACAATCATTCTTGCCCCACATTATAAAATGCCATCCTCTGTGGAGATGTAGTGCTGCTGGATCCAGAAAAGTTTCCGTTCTGGTTGTGATGGCCCTTTTGTTTCCCCTATCACAACTGTTGTTTTAAAGTTGTTCTAGGATGGGATCTTTTTGTTTCCACAATCTCATATTTTCAGTGGCGACCAGAAAGGTGTCCAGGAAGTTTAAAATCAGACAGATTCTTCTAGTGGCAGCACCAGTGGGAGGCAGCTTAAGGCATCTGCATGTGCCACTTGGCCTCCCGGATGGTATTTAAAGTTGCAGTTATACACACTTAGAACAAGGGCCCATCGCTGAATTTGACCTGAAGCTATGGGCAGCACAATTCTCTCCTCTTTAAGTTGCCCCAGCATGAGTTTGTCATCCCATACTGTTACATGTTTACATCCAAAAGGATATTGATGGAACTTCATCACACCAGAGATGACCAACAATCATTCTTTCTCTATCTGGGCATGGCTTCATTTGGCATCAACCAAACAATGTGAAGCATGTGCTGTCAGGCGACACCACTCTGATGCTACACAGGAGGCACTACATGTCAACACCACATCCCTCTTGGGACCACAGTGTGCCAACACCTTAGATAATGATAGTTGCTTCTTCACTTACCTAAAGGCTACGTTTTAGCTATAAGACCATTTCCAAGGCTGACCCTTTTTCAATAGTACATCTAAGGGTGCCAAGATGGTGGCCAGGTTACGTGAGAATTTTCTGTAATAATTCACCAATCCGAGGAAAAACCTATGCTCCACTACAGATATGGAGCTGGGGCACCTTTGATCATCCTCACTTCATCTTCCAGCGGGTGTAAGCTGGTCTTGTTGAGTCTGTAGCACAAGTAGATCACTGTCTGGAACACAACTTTTCCCCCATAAGACGTACTCAAGCCTTGAAGAAACATTTAACCACCAAGTCCAAATTCTCTAAATGCTCTAATCGGTCTTCCCAATTATAAGCAGGTCATCCAGAAAAATGGTGATTTGGCTTAGACCTTCCATCATCTATTGGAAAAGGGTGCAGGTTGATGATATCCCAAAAGGCAGTCTTGTACATTGGTACAAACCCTTATAGGTATTAATTGTAGCAAACTTCTGGGAATCCTCATCCAATCACAATTGCAGGTACACATGGTTCATGTCCAGTTTTGTGAAGGACTGCCCCTCCCCATCACCACCGCCAGTTTTGCATATATGTCCTCGATGCAAGGGATTTGGCATTTATCCAGCTGTAAGAAGTAATTCACTGTTTGTTTGAAATGCTCATAAAAGTGAACCAACTTGTTGGGCTTCACGATCAGTACAACCAGTGCTGCTCATTCTGCAAACTGCACTGGTTTGATGATTCCTTTGCTCTCCAGCCTCCTGGTTTCTGCCTCTATTTTGCACATAAGGTCAATGGCACTGGGTGGCCCTTGCAGAATCTTGGAATTGTTTCTTGGTCAACGTGTAAGGTGCCTCGACCCCTCTGATAGTCCCTAGACATCCCTGAAAAACTCCCAGGGATTTAATTAGGACTTCACTCAGGCAACCGTTTTCTCATCGAAGAAAGTTAAATCAATCCAGTTGAATCTTTCTCAATCAATTTCACCCCATCAAGCAAGGGCCCGAGCCTTTTATTACTATCAGTGGTAACTGTACCAGACTGGAACCGAAGTTGAACTCGTAACCTGTAAATTATCCCTGGTGTAGGTTTCCAGCCTGGCTGAGGTCTTACACAAAGCCAATGATTAGAGTCCAGAGCAAATTTTGGTAAAGACCAGTTCCGAAATCACTGATACAGCCACATCAGTACTGACATCAGTTAGAACTGGATGACTATTTAACCAGATGTTTAATTTTGATTGGTTCTGACTTGGATGTTGCTAAACAAATTAACTGGTCCAAACCAACTATGAGTAGACTTTCCAGGGTATACACTCTCTTGGATACTGGCCTATGGGTTCTCTTGCTCTTTTCCAGCCGAATGGTACTGTTTTGCTGTCTTAATTCGACATACTGGCAGCAAATACAATGGCTTGCCAGCCTAAATCCCTGAGGAAATTTTAACAATTTGACCGAGGCTTCGCTTTGGGGTTTTGCTGTGGGCCGACCTGGGGTCCCTCTGTTCAGGATATGTCCCCAAGTGAGGCTATACAATTGCCTTCATTCCAGTGGTGTTCCCCAAGCTCTGATGGCCTGGTGAGGGTGTCTACTTCTGTTGGAATATCCTGTAACCATTAAGCTCCACTTGCCATATTTTCCAATGACAAAGCCTGTTAGTGCCTGTTTGAAGTCCAGCTGATTTTCACCTGATAGGCACTTTTGCATGGCCACATCATTAACCCTACATACCAAGCGTCTCTCAGCATTTTATTTAGGGTTAAACTAAAATCACATGGCTCTTACAGTTTGAACATGTCACAAATCCAAATATGGATTCCCTTGGTTCTCAAACTATTGAGTAAAACTGATAACGTCACAGAATTACAAGAGTTTCAAGGTTGTAATATTCCTTAGCTAAATCCATCAACTCTCGAAAAATGTTAGTACCCGGTGCCCCCGGGAAAGCTATACTTCTACCAACTGAAAAAGATACGGGTCCAAGATATTAGGAGAATTGCTCATTGCTTTGCAACCACCTTGATATCATTTGCCCAGAAAAAATGACGCATTCTTTTCACATACTGGGCATCTTCGAAGCACAAAAGCTGATGTTTCAGGCTCAGACCCTTCATCAGAGAAGGGGAATGGGGAGAGGGTTCTGAAATAAATAGGGAGAGACGGGGAGGTGGATCGAACATGGACAGACGAAAAGATAGGTGGAGAGGAGCGTATAGGTGGAGAGGTAGGGAGGGGATAGGTCTGTCCGGGGAAGACATACAGGTCAAGGGAGCAGGATGAGGTTAGTAGGTAGGAAATGGAGGTGTGGCTTGAGGTGGGAGGAGGGGATAGGTGAGAGGAAGAACAGGTTAGGGAGGTGGGGATGAGCTAGGCTGGTTTTGGGATGCAGTGGGGGGAGGGGAGATTTTGAAGCTTGTGAAATCCACATTGATACCATTGGGCTCCACCAATACGCTCCTCTCCACCTATCTTTTCCTCTATCCATCTTCGATCAGCCTCCCCGTCTCTCCCTATTTATTTCAGAACCATCTCCCCGTCCCCCTTTTCTGATGAAGGGTCTGGGCCCAAAACATCAGCCTTTGTGCTCCTAAGATGCTGCTTGGCCTGCTGTGTTCATCCAGCTCCACAATATGTTATCTTGGATTCTTCAGCATCTGCAGTTCCCATTATCTCTCTTCTATTGTTGACCCAGTTGAGTGATTTCAGACCACGAACAGGCTGAAGCTGAAAAACCAGTGTATCCAGTAGCAAGCCACGGGCACAGCAGCAAGTAATATATCCTCATTCACTGCAGCAGGGAGTCTGTGGTGCTGATAGGGTGGCTGGGAGTGGGGGGGAAGGAGAGAAGGGAGTGCTACCCTTGTTCAAAAGTACATCCAAGTATAACAAATGGCAGCAGATCAAAATCAGAAGCTGAGTTTTACTGCCCAGTTAATCAAGTGCGGAAATACAACTTTTATCTCAAGACAAATCCTGGAATTTGACATGAAATTTGAAAAAAGGTGAAGATCCAGATCTTTTCTGGAACCTACCAAAAGCATGGTCAAGCATCAGGAGCTTCAGCTATGATGCAACCATTAAAATTAGTTAACTTGCTGTTCAGATTAAAATGTGCTGTTGCAGCCAGGAAACCAGAGAAAGGGAAGAGATGGGGAAAGAAAGGCAAAGGAATGCAGTGGAAGATCAAGAATAGACATGCACAATGGAAACCTCCCATTGAGAGTTAACGACCCAAAGCTAAATCTGATCTTTTGTAATAAGGATTAATGCCTACTGTACATGTTTTGCCAACACAGAACTTAACTTCTTTTTCGCCATAAACTCATTCCAGGCACATACCCTGATATATTCTAAACAGCAGAACACCTCATTATCTGAGTTACTGACACGTTATTTGCCAAGGTTAACTGACGAATTGTACAATGAGTAAGGAATTTGTAGTAGTGTGTCCTTGAGTCCAAAGCGTGATAAAATGAAAAAAAAATGACTTGTATCTATACTTCACCTTTCAGAGTGCCCCAGAATGCTTTACAGGCAGCTGATGAAGTTATTTTGAAGTGTTGAACTCCCAGTTGTGTAGTTATGGTAGACAAAGCAGGTTTTGATTATTTGATTTGATTTGATTTGATTTGATTTATTATTATCACATGTGCCTGGATACAGTGAAAGGTTTTATTTTGCATGAGGTACAGGCAGGTCATACCATACAATGTGCATAAGGGTAATCGAACCTAGTGAAGAATACAATGTTACAGCTGTAGACAAGGTACACAAAGAACAAGATCGACATTAAATTTAAAATTTGAGTGGTCCTTTCAGAAGTCTAATAACAGCAGGGGAGAAGTTGTTCTTGGATCTGTTAGTATGTGTGTTTAAGCTTCTGTATCTTCTGCCAGAAGGAAGAGGTTGAAAGAGAGTTCGAGTGAAATGGGATGAGGCTTTGATTATTTTCGTTGTCTTTCAAAAGCAACGAGATGTATAGATGGAGTCAATGGATAGAAAGTTGGCTTATGTGAAGGACTGGGCTGTGTTTGCAACTCTCTGTAGTTTCTTACAGTCCTGGGCATAGCAGTCGTCATACCAAGTAGTGATGCATCTGCCTAGAATGTTTTCTATGGCGCATCCAAAAAAGTTGGCAAGAATCTTTGTGGGATATGCTGAATTTCCTAAGCCTTCTGAGGAAGTAGAGGCATTGTTGTGCTTTCTTGACCATTGCACCAATGTGGGTGGTCCAGGACACTTTGTTGGCGATCATCACTCCAAGGAACTTGATCTCTTGACCATCTCCATCTCAGCACCATTTATGTAGACAGGGGTATGCCCTCCATCTGGCTTCCTGAAGTGAATGATCAGCTCTTTCATTTTGCTGATGTTGAGGGAGAGATTGTTTTCTTTACACCATGCCACCAAGCACTCTATCTCTTTCATATATTCCGTCTCATCATTGTTTGAGATATGGCCTAAAATGGTAGTATTCACAGTGAATATGTCGATGGAGTTAGGATGAAATTTGGCCACACAGTTACGTGTGTATAGGGAGTATGGTAAGAGGTTGAGTACACAGCCTTGCAGATCGCTGGTGTTGAGGGTTATCATGGAGGAAATTTTGTTGCCTATTCTCACTGTTTGCAGTGTGTGCATCAGGAAGTCAAAGACCTAGATGCATGATCGGAGCAGAGACATAGGTCTCAGTGTTTGGAGATTAGTTTGGTTGGAATCATGGTATTGAAAGTGGAGCTGTAGTCAATAGGTAGGAGCCTAGCTTAGGTATCCTTATTATCCAGAGGTTCCAGGGATGAGCATAGGGCCAGGGAGATGGCATCTGCCGTGGACCTATCGCTACAGTATACAAATTGCAAGGGATCAAGGAAGGCTGGAGGCAAGAGTTTTTTGTGAGCCATGACTAAGCTTGCAAAACAGTTCTTAATTATTAAGGTCAGAGCTGCTGGGCAGGAGTCATTGAGGCATGCTGCATGAGTCTTCATTGGCAGTGGATGAGGGTGGTCTTCTTGAATCAGGTGGGGACTTCAGATCATGGTAAGGAAAAGTCAAAGATCTCCGCAAATACTCCCACCAGCTGGTACGCACAGGCTCTGAGTGCATGGCAGGGGACTCCATCTGCGCCAGTCGCTTTTCATAGGCTCACCCTCCAAAGGGCTGATCTGACGTTTGCAGTAGTGACTGAGCGAGCCAATGCATCTAAGGCTGTTGCAGCAAGTGACACTGTCTCAGTGACCTGTTTGAAATGAGCATAAAATGCATTGAATGCATCAAGGATATCCAGATAAATCCAGGAATTTGAAGGGAAATTTAATAGCTAAGTGCATGATGGAGGTTTGGGAATGAAGAGGCAACTAATTTGCACATAATGATCTGCCACAAACAACAATGTGATAATAACCAGATAAAGTCTTTTTGGTATGCTGACTGAAGGATAAAATCAGTTAGGACACCAGGGGCAACACTCCTCGACTTCTTCAAAATAGTGTCATGAGACTTTTCACATTCACCTGAAAGAGCATGATGACACGTCAGTTTAACTTCTCATCTGAAAAGCACTGATGGTTCAATCCCTGTGCACTGGATTGAAGTATTAACCTTGTCTTTTATGCTGCAATCTATGCTGAAGTAATTTAATCCACAAACTCTAATTTTAGCAGCCAGAAACAATACTACCAACCAAGACACAAGGAACGTTACAGAAGAACAATCATCAGGGTTCGGAAAAAGGAAGCCCTACCACTCAAATCATGTGAAGCTCATCTCTGATCACAGAAACAGTATCACACTAGTTTGCACAAGATTTCCAAACAAATGACATAGAGTTATTTAGCACAGAAGCAGACCCTTCGGTCCAATTTGTCCATCCCAACCAGATACCCCAAATTAATTTAGCCCCATTTACCAGCATTTGGCCCAAATGCCTCTAAACCCTTCTTATTCATATACCCATCCAGGTACCTTTTAAATATTATAATTGTACCTGCCTCCAACACTTGATCTTGTAGCTCGCTACATGCACGCACTGCCCTCTGCATGAAAACGTTATATTTCAGGTCATAAACCTTTCCCTTCTCACCTTAAATCTATGTCCTCTAGTTTTGGACTCCCCAAAATAGGAGAAAGCCCTTGGCTATTCATTCTTTCTATGTCACTCTTGATTTTATAAACCTCTAAAAGGTTGCCCAGTGCCTCCAACACATCAAGGAAAAAAGCCCCAGTCTATTCACCCTCTTCCTATAGTTCAGAGCCTCCAATTCTGGCAATATTCTTGTAAGTCTTTTCTGCACCTTCTCATGTTTAAAATCATCCTTCCCATAGCAGGATGACCGATATTATAGATTACATTCTAAAAATGACCTCATCAATGTCCTGTACAGCCACAAAATGACATCCCACTCCCATATATAATGTTCTGACCAATGAAGGCAAAGGTGCCAAATGCCTGCCCCATCATCCAAACTATGTGTTATTTCACTTTGAAGTAATTATGCACCTGCCCCCCTCAGTCTCTTTGTTCAACAACACACTCCTAGGCCCTAGCTGGCATTTACAGTATAAGTCTGCCTTGGTATGCCTTACCAAAATGGAACACTGCACACTTATCTAAACTAAATTCCATCTGCCACTCATTAGCCCATTGGCCCATCTGATCAAGGTCCCATTGTATTCTGAGGTAAACTTCTTCACTATGCAATACGTCATATATTTTGGTGTCATTTGCAAACTGCCACTATTCACATTCAAATCTTTTATATAAATGATGAAAATCGGTGGAACCAGAACCGATCTTTTTAGCACACCACTGGTCACAAGTCTCAAGCCCAAAATACAACCCTCTACAATTATTCTCTATCTCCTATCTTCAAGCCAATTCTGCACTGGTTCCCACGTGATGTATCCTTACTCAGCAGTCTACTATGTGGAACCTTGTTAAATGCTTTGCTGAAGTCCATTTTGACAATGTCTACCACTCTGCCTTCATCAATCTTCTTTGTCATCTCTTCAAAAAACTCAGTAAGGTTAGTGAGATAAAATATCCCACACACAAAACCATGTTGACTATCCCTAATCAGTCCTTGCCTTTTCATATACATGTAAATCCTACCCCTCAGGATTCCCTCCAACAACGTGCCCACAACTGATGTCAGGCTCACTGGTCTATAGTTCCCTGGCTTTTCCTTACAGCTTGTCTTAAATAATGGCACTACATTAGCCACCCTCCAGTCTTCCAGCACCTCACCTGTGGTTGTCAATGATACAAATATCTCAGCTAGGGGCCCTGCAATCTCTTCCGTAACTTCCCACAAAGACCTGGGGATGTATCTATTTTTGTGCATTTAAAGAACTCCAGCACATCCTCTTCTATAATATGAGCAGTTTTCAAGACATCATTATTTATTTCCCCAAGTTCCCTAGCTTACCTATCCTTCTCCACAGTAAAGACTGAAATATTCAGGGAAGTATTTGTTTAGCATCTTACCCATCTACTGTGGTTCCACACATAGACAGCCATGTTGACATTTAAGGGGCCCTATTCGCTCCCTAGTTGAACTTTTGCCCTTAATGTACTTATAAAATCTTTTGGATTTTCCTTAACTCTATTTACGAAAGCTACCGCATGGCCCCTTCAATCCTCCTGATTTCCCTCGAGTATACTCCTACTGCTCTTATACTCCACAAGGGATTCACTCGATCCCAGATGTCTATACCTGACATAAGCCTCCTTCATTTTCTTGTCCAGAGCCTCAATTTCTCTAGTCATCCAGCATTCCCTACACCTTCCAGCCTTGCCCTTCACTCCAACAGAAACATAGTTGTACTCCAATGTTTAGCCCATCCAGAACATATTGGTAGGGCTAATAGGGGACAGATAATAGCTCCTACATATCTAGCTCAAGGAACACAAACATATTTCTGCAATACAGGCAAAAAAAAATGAGACCACAAAAATCATTTTTGAACACACTGTAATAAGTAAAAGATTCTCTGGTATCATGGTGTGTGCTGCATTGACACAAAGGTCATCAACTTGGAGGAGTATCAACAATAGCAGCAATCTTCAGTGGATGGATTAAGCCAGGATGAGGACAAGGTAACAACAGAAATAAATTTATTACCATATCACCTTGCAACAAGAAATGAAAGAGATGACAAAACTGCCCTGGGATTCCAAAGATCATTAAGTTCAGCTGCCCTTAAAACTTACACACGGCCCTCAGTGTTAATAGTCCGTGTTAACCCATTGGCCTCCTTCTTAATATCACTTTAAACAGTATTGCAATTATTCAGCCAGTTTCTATGATAATGATATTCAGACAATATATCCTCAAAAGTTGCTACAAAACTCAACTGCAGACTGAAGTGTAAATGTGACGTAGGTGATCAACTTAATAATATAGTAATTGCCTTGAGTTACTTTCTCATGTGTCAACCTTATTAAAGGAGTTATAAATCCAAAAGGTACTCCTCCAGTGAATTCAGTAAAATTAGTTAAAGCTATTGTTCACTGTAGAGTAATAAGATTGCCATCAGTAGCATGAATAATATTGATGATGTATAATGGTGTCAGTTCCACATGATTATGTTGAGAAAACAAGGAGGGAGCAGAAACTCTAGGTGTTGAGAGGATGTGTGTACACACCAAATTGTAAATAAAGAGTTCTCGCCAAAATTTCCATGGATTCAAGAGGGAATACTTTAGGTGACTGTTAAACCCTGAACACTCAACAAAATATTAAGTCGGAAGCTTTGAGCAGTTGAGTATGTGAAGACCCAAATGTAAATTGTTGCAAATAGACTGCAACCAAGGCAACTTGGCTCTGCTATGTTTGCAGGTGTTGGCTGACAAAGTCGTGAAAAAGCAAACATGCTGGCATTTTGAGAGAGAGAAACATGTTCTGTTCTCATGGCAGCACTGCCTGGCATTCCTATGAAGCAGCAGCACATCTCTCATTGCGGGGGAAAAGATGCCTTGAAATCCCCTATTAATTAGTTAATCACTTTCCAATCTGGAACCTAAAATATACAAAGAAAACATGTTAGCTTCTACTAATTCTGAAAATAAATGATACCAACTTTTATTGCAGGGACCCGCTTACAGTATCCTTAGATAGACTGCCTGTTAGACTGCTGTTGATGTATTGTACAGTGGCAGCAAACTAGCTGGAATTGGACTCCTCCACACTTATCAGCATCCATAAATGAAACGAATATCAACAGCAGCTTTTGAGTTGCAAAGGAGAGAAAAATAGATAGATAACAGCAAAGATATTGAAAGCACTTCTGTCCCTCTCAATGTTCAAACAACACTGATGAAATAGCAACTAGAAAAAATGTGTTGTGCATGTATGTTTGATGTCAAATGTTCTTTTTTATTTGAGTATGCAAACAAAACTCTACTTTCTTTTTCTCAAGGAAGACTTGGAATGGGCTACGTTTAATTTTGGGTCTTGTAAATTAAAATTTGTGTAATTGTTATGTATTGAAAACAAATTAAAAAAAGAGAATCAACCACTACTCCTCACCTAGCCCTAACTCCCTGAGAGGAGAGGATTTTCAAGTTTTTAATCAGCTTCAGTGAAGAAATCACCGTAAATCTATAAGTCAAGATGACTGGTGGCTTGCAGGTGAAATTGTGGAGGGTGTGTTCCTTCATTGCTAGAGGGAAGGAGTTTAAAAATAGGGAGACTACACTGCATGGGGGGTGGGGGGTAATGGCCTAGTGGTATTTTCATTGGGCTATTAATCCAGAGACCCAGAAAACATTCTGGGGGCTTGGGTTCAAATCCTGCCACAGGAGAGAGTGGAATTTGAACTCAATACTTTCAAAAAACATGTGGAATTAAGAATCTAATGAGGACCATTGTTGATTGTTGGGGGTCGGGGGATCTTATCTGCTTTACTAATGCCCTGTGAGGAAGGAAATATCTATCCTTATATGGTCTGGCCTACATGTGACTCCAGACTCAGAGTAACACGATTGATTCTGAACTGCTCTCTGGGCAATAAATGCTGCCCTGCCAGTGATGCCTTTATCCTGTTAATGAATAAAAAAATGCTGTATAGAATGTTGGTAAGGCACACCTAGAATACTGTGTACAGTTTTGGTTTCTTTACTTGAGAAATGATTTATTGGCACCAAAGATGGTGCAGAGGAGGTTCACTAGGTTGATGTCCAAGATTAGAAGGTTGCTTATGAGGAGAGATTGAGTAGATTTGGTATATACTCATTGGAATTTAGAAGAGTGAAGGATGAAACTAGAACTGGGGGGCATAGCCTCAAAATAAAGGGATTTAGGACTGAGTTGAGGATGAACTTCTTCATGCAAAGGTTTGTGAAGCTGTGGAATTCCCTGCTCAATGAAATAGTTGAGGCTATCTTGCTGCTAGTTTTAAAGGCAAAGATGGAGAGATTTTTGAACAGTAAAGGAATTAAGCTTTCGGGTGAGCGGGCAGGTAAATCAAGCTGAGTCCATGAAAAAAAATCAGCCATGATCTTATTGAATGGCAAGCAGGCTCAATGGGCAAGATGGCCTGCACCTGATCCCATTTCTTATGTTCTTGTGCATCTGCTGTCTTTGTCCTACTTGGCAGCAGAAGACATGCGTTTGAAAAGTACTGTTGAAGGAAGTTTGTGGATATTGCTGCTCCTTGATGCCATTTATGTACAGAGTGAATATTTAAGGTGGTATACATGTTGTAGTTGAGGCAAGCTATTTTCATTTGGATCTTATTGTAGGTATGTTCATTCCATCCAAATAGATAGTATACCATCACACTATTGAATTGTGCCTTCCAGATGTGGTCAGGTTTTGGAGAGTCAGGAGGTGAATTACACACCACAGAATTCCCAGTCTCTAACTTGCTCTTGGATCTACAGAATTTGTATGGCTGGTCTAGTTCCGTTTTTGGTCAATTGTTGCCACAGCCAGTGATAGATTCAATATCTTTGAATGTCAAGGAAAAATGTTCTCTCTTGTTCAAAATGGTCACTACCAAGCACTTAAGTGGCAAATAATAATCTTGACATGCATTAACCCATGAGTGAAATGTTTATGGAGATCTTGCTGCCTTTGTGCACAGATTGTTTCAATATCTGAATCATCAAATACTCTGCAATCATTGCACATTCGCAATCTAAAGAGAAGGCCATTGATGAAACAACTCAAGATGGTTGGGCCTAAGTCACTCCCCTAAAGAGCTCCAGCAGCAATGTTCTGGATCTGAGATGACTTACCCTGAATGAACACCATCAGCTTCCTTTACGCAAGGTATGACCCCAACCAGCAAAGACCCTCACCCCCTCAATACCACTCCTCACCTCCCACTAACACAATTCCTGTGGATGTCAATTTTCCAAAGCACACAATGTCACTTTCAGTAAAATGCTACCCTGATTCAGGATCCTTTGTCCCTGTTCATACTAAGACTTTACTAAAGTCTGAAGCCAAGTTTCCTGGTAGACCTTTAAACTGATCATGTGAGCAGGTAATTGCTGAGTAAATGCCTCTTGATAGTTTTGCCAGTGACACCTTTTATCATTGAGAGAGCAAAAACTGCAGATGCTGAAGTCTGCGATAACAAGTGCAGAGCTGGAGGAACACAGCAGGCCAGGCAGCATCAGAGGAACAGGAAGGCTGATGAGTCCCATTTCTGAAGAAGCGTCCCAACCCAAAACGTCAGCTTTCCTGCTCCTCTCCTGCTGTGTTCCTCAAGCTCCACACTTTGTCATACTTCCTATCATGCTGTTGTTGTCTATGAATAGTCATTTATGGAATTGCTGTTGGCTGGGTTATATTTGTCCTGCTTTTGTAGACAACATATCTGAACACTTCTGCATATAGCGAGTAAGATACCAGTATTGTAGCTGTACTCAAACAGTTTAGCTAGGTGTCTGATCATTTCTGGAGCAGAGATCTTTAGTACTCTCAACTTTCACTGAAATCAGTTTCCAGACTGAAAATAATTCTGTCTTGGTATCACAAGGAATAAATCATAACTGCTTTAAGCTGCCATCTGAGATCTGCAGGACCTCAAGATGAAACCCACTTGGAACATCAAATAAACATTCTGGCTAAAGATATCTGTTTTTTGTGCTGATGTCGTGGGCTGCCCAATCATTGAGGATAGAGGTGTTTATGGAATTTCCTCTTTTCATAAGTCAATTTTTTTTTCTGGTTTTTAACTTGTCCACCACCATTCATGGCTGAAAGTGATAGACTTGTCACATGAGAAATAATTTTTATTTAGATTTTTTTATATCCCACTACCAAAGAAATTCCTTCATATGAGGTATTAGAAATTGAACTACAACTGGGAAATTTCACCAATGTTTTGCAACCTTTGCCCATACATCTTTGATTACCCAAACTTGTATTTTGATCAGATTCCATACCCATTAGGATGACAATTCTGGATAATGAATTCATCCCTACTATAGGTGTCGCATCATCAAATGCAAGGTACTGCCTCATATCAACAACTTATCTCTACTCCAGTCTCAAATCAGACATGTTTATTACATTAATATGGTAACTAATTGTTCTGTACAAGCTATCAATACAGACTGTCTAACTAAAAATGATCATCTGAAGGCAAGTAACATCACACTTTGAGCAGAAATTGACGATCAACGAATGCCAGCATTTCTGCTATACCACAGTTTCAGAGGAAAACATCAGAATTACAAGTAAGAAAGGGTTAGATTGGCCAAGATGTTGGACATTCATAAATTCTGAGGAATCACAACAACACTGCCTATCCCCTCACAATCTCCCGTGTAAGACAGTTCCATTTTAATACATAAAACAAAGACTTACAGATGATTAAGATCTGAAACAATAACAGAAATTGCTGGAAAAACTCACCAGGTGTGGCAATATCTATGGAGAGAGAACCACAGTTAATGCATCAAAGCTGAAGAAGGATCACTGGACTCAAATTATTAGCTGTGTTTTCCCTACACAGATGCCACCAGACCAGTTGAATTTCTCCAGCAATTTCTGTTCTTGTTTGTTCCATTTTATTAGTTGGGGTTGAACTTAAACTCAATGCACTAATGCACTTGACAATCTAATTTGAATTGGCTCTATCTGTCCTAGGATCATAAACATATGACAGGAAACATTAGCTTTCTAAATAACAAAATATATATTTAGAGTATCACAATAAGGCACAGATGACAATATATATATTGAGTATTAGCAGTAAATATCCAGTATTTCAAACTTAAAAGATCAGTAAAATGGAATCATATTTACAACAAGATGCACATCAATCAAACACAAAAAGACTCTTTTCTTACAGCTTTAAACAATGGTGCAATGATTAAACAAAATAATTGTTTCTTATTTAAATGGTCATTGGATAAACTTAAGGATGATCGGATTGGTTTCACAGGTTGGCACAACATTGAGGGCCGAAGGGCCTGAACCGTGCTGTAATGTTCTATGGTCTGTATAGTGATGGACAAATCGTTACATTTGGGTATTTCATGTTGCACACAAGTATCATTCAAGTTCTAAGCGGAGAATTTACACTTGTTACATGCTGGAAATGTTTTCACCAAAACAGGAAGGATACAATGTAAAACAATTCCAGTAAATAGCTTGAACATGGTATAGTACAAAACAAGCAAATAGTATCACTTCATGAAAGCAAGAACCAATTCTTCACAAATAAGTGGTGAAAAATTTAACTTCGGCATTCAAAAATTGATACAATCTGCATTGGTTGAATATTTATTTACACATAGTTAAAAACTATGCTTACAATAACAAGTGATGCATTCCTGAAGTCTGACCAAGGCCATCATTAAATTTATCAGTTTCTAATCTGGTGGTGAACAGTCATTAGCCAAAATTGCCAAGAATCATTCAATAGATGCCAAAATCTTACTTACAGGCCTATAAAATGACTACTGGACAAACTACTTTTGAAGAGGTAAGAACATTTTATTTCTTGACCAGGTTTTAAGAACTTTGCCGATTTTTGCAAAATATTAAATGAATTGATAACTGTTTCCTGAAGTAGAAAATTGGGATGGTGATGAGCAGGATACTGAATGATGCAGGTTCTAGTTCTTACTTCCCAGGCTGACAGAGTCACACCGAGATTTGCTGCAGCTCTCCTCCTAAGAGAGACAGATCCACAGTGATTGCAGCTCCTGCTTCTCACTTGCCAGGACAAGAGAGGCCAACACTGAGTAAGACTAAATCACTCGGAGTGAATCCAGTGATGACCCTGATTCCCCCAGGGGGACTGACCCACTCAGAACGAACCCAGTGAGGACCTTCACTCCCCAGGAGACTGACCCATTCAGAACGAACCCAGTGAGGACCCTCACTCCCCGGGAGCTTGGCCCATTCAGAACGAACCCAGTGAGGACCCTCAGTCCCCAGGATACTGACCCATTCGGAATGAACCCAGCGAGGACCCTCAGTCCCTGGGAGATTGACCCATTCGGAATGAACACAGTGAGGACCCTCACTCCCCGGGAACTTGGCCCATTCGGAACGAACCCAGTGAGGAACCTCACTCCCCGGGAGCTTGGCCCATTCGGAATGAACCCAGTGAGGACCCTCAGTCCCCAGGATACTGACCCATTCGGAACGAACCCAGTGAGGACCCTCTGTCCCTGGGAGCTTGGCCCATTCGGAACAAACCCAGTGAGGACCCTCACTCCCCGGGAACTTGGCCCATTCGGAACGAACCCAGTGAGGAACCTCACTCCCTGGGAGCTTGGCCCATTCGGAATGAACCCAGTGAGGACCCTCACTCCCCGGGAACTTGGCCCATTCGGAACGAACCCAGTGAGGAACCTCACTCCATGGGAGCTTGGCCCATTCGGAATGAACCCAGTGAGGACCATCAATCCCCGGGAACTTGGCCCATTCGGTACGAACCTGGTGAGGAACCTCACTCCCTGGGAGCTTGGCCCATTCGGAATGAACCTGGTGAGGACCTTCACTCCCCGGGAGACAGACCCATTCGGAATGAACCCAGTGTGGACCCTCACCCCCCGGGTGATTGACCCTGACTCCCTCGGTGAAATGAAGGGAGACTCACCCACATTGCCCGTGGAGACTGACCCACTCGGAGTGAACCCGGTGATGATCGTCACTGCCCGGGAGACCCACTCGGAGCTAACCCCAGTGATAACACTCACTACCCACGAGACTGAACCTACTCAGTGTAAACCCGGTGATGATCCTTACTGCCCGGGAGAGTAAACCTCTCTCTACCCCGGAGAGACTGGACCCACTTGGACTGATACTGCAATTGCTGCTCCCACCTCGTCTCCAATGCGGCGGACCTTACTGCGCCTGCGCACTAAGCCCCACCCCACTACCAGCGTCCAAGTCTCGCGAGAACTCGGAGACAATCGAGCCGCATCACCTCTGTCGGTATCGGCCCGCCGCTCACTTCCTTTGCCAGAGGGAAATGGGGAGGGGATATGCTGTTTCATAAAGCGGGGCGTGCAGGCAGCTGCATGTAGAAATGACACGCAGACACTCAACACAGAGCCCATAACTTCCAGTAGGGCAGGCAGTCTGTAAAAAGAGGGAGGACGAGCGAGGGTTGTGTGTTTGTGTATGTGTGTGTTTTGTTGCCCCTGTCCACCTCTGCGCCTGCTGCCGGCGGACGGATACATGGGAACTACTTTAAAGCGGCCGGTCCTTACCTTCCATTTTCTCGGTGTCTCCGAGCGGACTCGGCGGCTTTTTCCGGGTTCGTCTTTAAACCCGGCTCCCAGCAGCAGTACACACAGATACAGGCGCAGGGCGAGGGAGTGGGACTGGGGGTGAGGGGGGGACGGACACAGAGACGCAGAGAGAGAGGGGAAAAACATACACACACACGTGTATATATATATATATACATACATACATACATACATACATAGATACACAGACACACATAGTGAGGGAGGCAGAGTACAGCCACACAGCCTTGGCCTGGCCCGCATCCTGACCTGACCCAGCACAGCCCAGTCCGCTCCACTGCTGTCCGGCCCGGCTGCCAACAACAACACTTGTAACCGCCCGGCGCTCCTAACATGGCTCTCAAAAGAATCCACAAGGTAAATGGGGGAGAGCGGCGCCCATACCCGCCGCCGTTTATTGTCTGTCCCTCTCTCTCTGTGTATGTTCATTACTGTGTGTGTGTGTGTGTGTGTCGGTTAATGTGTTTTAATTTTATTCGAGCCTTCCCTCCCCTATCACTCCCTGCCCACCCCCTACCTATCTCCGACGCCCTCCCAGGGCCCGGCCGATCATTCTCCTCCCGATTGTTTCTCTATTCCCCTCCGTGGCCGCCATTTGCTCTGAGGCCTGTGGTTTGGGAGGTGGTGGTGGAAGCCGGGGCCTACTCCCGGTAGGTACGACCCTGGGTGATGGTGGTGGGTTATTTATTTTATCATCGTCTGGGCGAAGGGCGGGCGCGTGTGTGTTTTTTATTGTTTATTTCACCACCTCCTCCTCCTCTCCCTCCCCCGCCCCCGGTCTGTAAGCAGTTAGCGGGCGGAGGGAGGCCAGAACCCCCTCCTCCCGCCTTTGCCCAAGCCGCTTCCTTTCTCACTGCCACCTTCCCCTCACCCCCCACCCTCCCCGGTTCCCGTCTCGTAGGGGCCGGTCGGGGAGGAAGTGGCGGTGTCCCCCGGCCGCGACGGGGCTTAGTGACCTGGGTGTGCGGTTCCCCATCGGTGGTGGGTTCCTGGCCGAAATGTCACCGTGACACTGAGCACCCACCGCCACTCTTGAGTTAGGCCTCGGTCCCAGCGGGAGTTTATTGCCGGGTCCGATCGGCAGGTCCTGGCCCTACTGCGTCTCTACATACAAGCCGAGGGCCATGGTGGAGGACCTAAGACCCCGGGGCGCCCATTTTTTTTCGCAGTGCTCCTGCTGTGGAAGTTGGCCTCTTGTATCCTGTTTCCATGTGTGCTGTTTGTATTCTCTTGTCAGTTTCCATTCCCGAAACCAAATCGATCTACGTCTTTACTGCCTCAGCTGATGAGTGGGAGCTGGAAGTAATAAGTGTAACTTTTTAATGAACAGACGAATGAGGTTTTTGATGCAACTCCAGAGATTTTTAAAAAGTGTTTCTATTGATCGCACAGAGCGTGAGGATTGGCGTTGCAGTTGCTAGTTTTTATTGGTGAATTTAATTCTTTTGATGTCTTGTTGTTAATGAAGAATTAATACGAATGAAAAACTTGAACTTTGACCTAAAGCTGATTTTTTTTATTGCTGTTATTTCCATTATCCACAGTACAGGTACAGAAGGATAGGGTTTCTGAAAGTTCGATTTTTTTAAAAAAAAAACTTGGCCCGCTTAATGATTTGCATAGCTAATGCTTGGCATTTTGTAATTGTGGAAATAAATGTTCGTTTTGGATTTCAAAATTCTCACTTTTATATAGTAAACTTTGGTCTTGCAACAAATTGGTCCCTCACTATGTAATTAGGTTTCATAACCTATTTGTAATAACAAAATGCAGTTCATTTGTCATAACATTGTTTTTTGAGCCCATTTAATTTGAAAAGTTTTCTATGGATTCTTGGGCCAAATGACCACGTGCAGAATATACAGCAGTGAAAACGTAGTTCTAAAATGTGACATCCTTGTTTTGAGTCAAGTCTTGTGGAAAAGATATGACTGGTTGACTATTTCTTTAAAATCTGGGCACATTGAGTCTGAGGCTTTGTTACTTAACATAGGTTGCACTTGTTCAACTAACCAAAAGTTTCACAACTGCTTTTTTAAAGTCTGTTTCTCAAAATATTTTGACATGTAATGAAGTGGCATTATCAAACAATATTTTGCATTTAAGACTTTCATGGTCTTCACCCTTCCGATCTGTACAACCCTTTTGAGAGCTTTGCATTACTTTCATTCTGTATTCTTGTGCCATCCCTGATTTTTCCCTACTCCAATATTGACAAGACGACTTCGGGTATATGGATCTTTTTAACATTTCCCTTCCCTAACTTTTGCATTACTTGATGCAGTTTGTTTCTAATAGTGTGCTTATGAAGCACCTCTGTTTTAACGTTAAAGTTACTATGTAAATACAAGTTATTTTACTTTTATCCAAAAACACAATCTTTCAACTTTTGTGACTGCTCCGAGGTCTGTACTTTACTGTGGTTTGTCAGATATTTTCATCAAGGTCTTAAGTGCAGTACTGTTCACTTTGAAATTAGTTTGCAACAAACGATAAAATCAGAATGTTTTATTCATTTGCCTTAGAAAGCGTTGGTTCTGCCTCAGTTGCAATCCTGTGTACTATTCTGGACCTTATTAATAAGGCAAACATGCTGTAGGAATGGTGCAGTGAAGGGCAACTAACTTAATAGTGGTGTTTAAACACCCAAGTTTCCTTGGGAAACTGCTGAAGCTGGAAATATTATTTATTCTGCAAGCACTGAGGTAATCTGGAGGTGTTTCATATTGAGGATCTTGTGATGATGGACACCAAAACATTTCACAAAGTCACTAGTTCTTGCACAAGTAAACGTAACCTTAAGCTTGGGTAAGGGAGACACGGTGCCTAGCAACAGTTTTGTTTGTGCTAGGTTACAAAGTGGATGACGATTGTATGGCATGGACTAAAAGGGAGTCCAAGGGAGGTGGTTTATGTATCAGGAAAACTGGTTCCTAATCTAGCTCCAGTTGTTCTCCAGGTAGTGGTGGATATTGTGGTATGTATTTCCCATGCAAGCTGGCCAAGGGAACTTCAGTGATCCTTTCTGATTTGTACATTGTTTTGACACTTGGGATTTGCTTAAATAATTCTTGGATGTCTTCAATACTGATTGCATACAGGAATGGAGTACGTATTTTGAAATGAAACATGCTCTTTTTCAAATCTGATCCCATTTGCCCATCAGCCTGTATTTGCTGACCTACATTGAGTCCTTGGGCAGCAGCGTCACAGATTTCAAAAATCTCCTCCAGTTCAAATTCCTCTGCATCTCCATATCTGTGTAAATTCTTTCAGCCCAGCAACTGTCCATGAGAAGTATTTTTCTAATTTTTATCTTCATTTTTTCACATCAGTTTGTTATTTCTCTCAAGCTGTCAAGACCACAACCTCCTGAATTCTGCCCTCCCACCCAATGTCTCTTCCCCTCCCCTTCGAAGGTACTTGTTTGAACCAACCTCCTCTGACACGTGTTTTGATTGCCTGTCTTAATGTTCCCTTGTGTCTTGGTGTTGGATTTTGACTAACACCTATGAAGTGTTGCAATGTAAAAATTGGTATTACAAAAGTATCACCACCTTTTTTGGAGTTAACAGATGAAGTGTATTTATTTTGCATCTGCAGTATCTTAACAACACTTGCTGTTGTAGTTAACAGGATTTGATCTCTTTTTTTTAGAACAGTGTGCAACATCATCATGTGCTTCACTCTCAAATGACACATTCTTGTTCCTTTTAACTGTCAGGAACATTTTGATGTGCCACAGGTTCTAATTGATGCAGTTTCATATCCTTGTAGTAAACGTGTATTGCAGAGCTCTTGGAGCCTGGTTCTGTATGTTCCTGGGATTAGTACAAGCTGTGTAAACTAATGATTGTTTGCAAAACTTAATGAATTGAATTTGGAAATGTATCGTTCTTTGAGGTGATTGAACATCCTATGAGTACAAGATATAACTATTTGGCTTGTCAAGTCTGCTGGTAGTCTCCACATTGCCACAGGTTGTCTACTCCCGTTTTCTATTTATTCAGATTTATTTTTGAACTGGTGATTTCTAATTTCTTTTAAATTTTGCCTTGCGGTTAATCCTACATCCAAAAATCATATTTGTCTGGTTGGTTGCTTGTCAAATTAAATTCGTCTAACTTAAAGTTTCAATATTCTTGATTAATACATTCAAAAACTATTGCTCAAACTAAAATAAACCTGAAGTGCTGGCCCAATGGGAAAATTGCTCCTCAAACCTGCCAATAATTTTGTACTCATATGGAAATGACCTATGTTGAATTTAAAATCTTTCATGTACAGGTCAGCTGAACAAATTGTATTTCTAGTAGCCGGCAGTACAGATCACTTCATATTCTTCAGCCTGGCAAGTTCCTTGTGGATATTGTTTTTTCCCTGATAGTTTAAATAAACTGCACCCTTTTCCAAGAGTAAATTCATATACAGTTTGTGACATTTTACTGATTCAGTTATAACATTTCTTCCTCTTTTTATAAGTCTTTGATTACTGGATAGCTTAATTGACTTCACCCTTCCTGTGAAGGGGAGGGTGATCAAGGTTTATATTCTTAACCTGCATTCGGTGAAATATGTAGATGTTGGGAAAGGCATACCAGTCAGTGCTGGCTCTTGAGTCTGGTTCTGCAGTGTTTGTATATTTGCAGGTTAAGACTTGTTTTTGTCAAAAACCTCTTGAATGAGGTCTTCAGGGGCTAATGATACTTGATACTATGCCTCAATATCAGCCATTGCAAATAGTTGTGAAAGTGGAAATTGAGAATTTAAAATGGATAGTGCAAAACTTAAAGGCCTTCTGATTACAGAAAGTCTACCTGTGCTTGGTGCTAGGATGCACAGTATTTAAAGATGATGTAGTTAAACTTAATACCAAGTGTCTACTTCTGATCTCATACTCCATTTGTGACATTGGGCATGTTTTTTTTTCTTGGAACTGTGATTTAAAGGAATCTGCATGCTTTTTGTCCTGTTTCACTCTTCGTTCTGTTAACACTTGAAATTGAAAACTTTACTCAGCAAGTGGTGTGGGAACATAATCTTTTCTCATGTAATCTAATACGCAACATTTAAGTTCTTGCAAAAAGTTGCTCACTTTAATTCCACAGTTTGCTGAAGTAACAGAAAATTGTGCTATCATGTAAAAATGTTCACTAAAGTGTCTTATTGAAAGTCAGTGTAAGGTCACACTTTGTACTAAATTACTTTTTACTTGCCACCTGATTTTGTGGTTTTGCAAAACTTTGGACAAGATTGCTACTTTGGGGAAACTTCTTGGAAGCTTCCAAGATGTGTATGGTTATTTATTGTGATAATTCAGGTAATGTTCTATTGTCTGCTGTTGCTTTAATGTCAATACTATCAATTGCTCCCTGCTTAAAAGAAATGTGTTCATGGTTGTGGATTTGAGACAACCTGGAATGTAAATTGAAGGTGTATACCATGAATCTTGGATTTTGCAGTTCACATGAGGTTTACCCCTCAAGGTAATGCATCCTTCTTGACCTGGAATCTGCTATGGTTGTACTGAAGACCACTGGTTTAATCAGAATTGCATCAAATACACGACTTGAATTGACTTGTCCTGCTCTAGTGCTGTCGCCAGTCATTTGCATCCATGTATGAAGTTTTAATCTTAGAAATACTCGTTAGCATTGGCCATGGGCAACCTACCTAAGTTAATAACAGAAATTGTTTAAATTGCTGTATTTAGATATCTCATTTGCTTAGTGGATTGTTTTCCATAAACTGGCATCCATAAGTCAGACCTCGAATATAATCTAAAATGCTAATGTGGTTCTGTGAATCACTTTGAAAACCTTTACATTAAAAGTATTAAATTTGGTCTAAACAATTGCTAAATAGTCTATATTTTCAGAATGATTTTCCTCTTTGACAGAAAGCTAGCCGTCAGTTCTGACACTGTATGAAGCTGGATGAACTTAGCAGGCCAAGCAGCATCAGAGGAGCAGGAAAGCTTGACGTTTCGGGTCAGGACCCTTCTTCACACAGTTTTATCTCGGATTCTCCAGCGTCGGCAGTTCCTACTATCTGTGTCAGATCAGTTAGTTGTTTCTCCAGCCCAGTTACCCTAACAAATATAAGGGTGGCCAATTCTTTGCCAATTTTCTGTCCCTTTTGAAATCATGCCTTTTATCTTCAGGAAGGGTTTTAAAGCTAGTTGTTACTTTGCCAATAGCAGGATCTAGTTCTGGTCAATTCAGATTTTGCTAAAAATAGCACCTGCGCCCTGTGCATTCTTGGATTCTCAATGGCCTTTCTGTCCAGAATATGAAGTAGTATTGTAGTGCAAGTTGCTGGAAAAGTGAGTTGTTCACCTGGCGTGCATGAAATTGAACTTGATGTGTTCTTTCCTGGTGAGTACAGATTATTGGCAGGTTTGAGAAACAATTTCCCCTTGGATCAGCACTTCATCTTGTTTGATTTTTCAGCAAAATATTGTGACTTGCTGTTGAGAGCGTTGATGTACTGAAACTCTATTGAAATAATGATGCAAGGTTTCTGCATTGTTGAAACATGGGAAGGCATCCATCCTGTTGACTATCCTGGCCATCTGTCTTGGAGGAAGGCCGGTTAATCCAATTTCCTCCACCCTTGTCCTTGCGTTTTCAAATAAGCGTGTTGGACTATAAGGTGGTGTAAAGTGATTTCTGAACTTGTCCATTGCAGTCCAACACTGGCACCTCCACATCTTGTCCTTGTAGGTTGCAATTTTTGCCTGTTTGATTATAAAATTCTCTTCAGCCTGAAATCTAACTACAAATCAGTACAAAATTTCTGACTGCATCACGGTTGCATTTTCACTTAACTTTTAAACAATGTTATCTGTTTTCTTTGGTACCTGGGTACTCAATTTCTTTGTGTAGTCTGTAGAAGTGTTTATGTGCGTGTGCAGTGGTTAGAAGGGAAGAACTTCTGTGGCTGTTCGGACATTTTTTTAAAGTTACTGTGCAATCATGCACATCGTTAAAGGGAGCAATGCCTTTTAAGTTTGATCCATTGTGTAGTAGACACTAATCTTGTGACTTTGCAGTTGCAAAGACAGATCCGTTCTAAAGTCCCAAAATTCTCATCCGTTTTTTTTTGTTCCCTGGTTAAACATGTGACAGGCTTGTGCTGAAGCCCTATTTGCTGAAGCATTTCACATTTTAGCAATGTCCTGAACTAGATAGACGTTGCTTTTAAAAGCCTTTCACTTAACTTTGAATAACCTCCATTGTTCTTGTTTGCGGTGTGCAACATTCATTGCATCAAACAATACTGTAAAATTTGACTTTTATTTCTAAGTCTTGTAATGACAATTTTTCATCCCTAGCATCATGTGAATCACTGTATTGTCTGTAATATTTCTTTAGGCTTTCTGGAATGTATTTGGTACTCAGTTATGGAGGTTAGTGTTATATTTTATTTAAATCTATTTTCACAAAAATGTAAGAATGCAGTAGAAAATTGTTTAAATGAAACAACATATTAGAATTTGAGTTGAGTAAGTTGTCGTAGGGATAGCTTTGTATTTTGTTGTTCCCTCTTACCCTTGCCAAAAAAAATTCGTTACAATGCAGTGACTCTGAAATTAGCACTTTTAAACTTCTCCAGGAAGGGGAATTTGAAAAGGCTGGAAGACTAGTTGGAAGTGCAAGACTTCATTTTATAAGGCATGTTTGGCATTAAATGATTCCCAGTGAGGGAACGTTATTGTAAAGTCTCATCTTTGCTTTTGATTCCCGCTGTAGCCGCTCTCGCTTGTTCTCTCTCTCGAGCGTGTTCTAGTCGCACAACTGCCCCAGATACCTGCTATCGTCTCAACTGCTGAATTTTCCTGAACTTTTACTGTTCCATTATTGGTAGCTGTAACCTTTGCTTGGGCTCTTAAGATCTGGTTTTCCATTCCTCCACCTCTATTTATTTACTTGCTCTTATGTCCCTCCTTAACTCAGCCAATCAAGCTTTGGTCATCCAATTTTAATATTGCCTTGCCTAGATAGCTTGTTTGGTTGTGTTTTGATAAACATACTGGGATGCTTTAACTTAAGGTGCAATATCAATGTGTATTGTAATGATCTTTGTACTGCGTTCGAAGAAGTGGTTTGGAGTAAGGGTGAAGAATTCCAAGACTAACATATTCTCCAATTAAGACATGCAATAGCACATGATCTGGTTGGTATGTATGTTGGCAGCTGTTCTGTGGTATCTCATAACCACATCCAAATACGTCAGAGCCCTAAAGGCACACCTGCCTCAGTTACTGTAAACCCGTTTTACTCGGACAGGTGGATTTGAGCTCGCTGCGTGTTGAAGTGATTGTCTTGTGCCTCATTCTAGTTGAGCAGTTATGCCGATGGAATGCTTCAAAAGGGTTGTTTGGATATAAGCGGTGGGGGGGGAGGAAGAAAAACAAATTTACTCAGTAAATCTTTGAATGTAGCTTGGTGTGAAGGGGGAGGCATTGTGAAACATCCATCTTCTATCCACCTCTCCAATCTCCCTATTTATTTCAGACTCCCTTTCCCTCCCCCATTTCTGATGAAGGGTCCCAACCTGAAACATCAAGCTTTCCTGCTCCTCTGTTGCTTGGCCTGCTGTGTTCATCCAGCTTTATACTGTTATCTCAGATTCTCTACCATCGGCAGTTCCTACTATCTCTTGAATGTAATCTGTTTTATTTCATTCTTTGTGCAGAAGAGTTGCTTGCATACATGGGATAATATTAATTTGTGCAAAAACCTTTTTAATTGACATTTTGTGAACTGTGCAAATTGTTAATTTAAAAACAAATAACTCAAAAGCTAATGTGAAAATTGTTTTACTTTTGCTCTCAGAATGATGTATTTTACATTAAAATCAGGATGCATGTACCCAAACCATTAGGAAATGTTTATCTTCACCAAATCGTTTTAGGGCCATGGCTTGCGATTACATGCCTTGACATAGTCCCTTTTTAAGGAGAGTAATAGTAATCTTGACTGAGCTGCAATTTGAATGTGTCAATACTAAGCACTACAAATTCCCCACTTTTATTTCAAAAAAAGAACTTCGTATGTGTTTGAGAGAAGGATAGAACAAGTTACACTTTTATTAAATATAGATTGATAAGGCAATAAAATTTATGCCCCAGTTGGCTTAAGATGTGAGATTTTAAACTTATCCTTAGAATTTTTTAAAAACTAGTTAGCCTACTCAGTATGTTGAGGTCTGTGCTCCACATAGAGTGGGGGTGTTCAGTAACTCTGCCACCAGAAGTCCTCAAACACTTTGTTCAGCTTTTGGATAATTCACTATAGGGTCGTGTCTTAAAGGTGAATGGAAGCTAAGGGTGAACTGTCACCTTCAGCAAATGAGACGATTGGCGTATGTTTGGAGGAGCAATGACAGTTGGTAGGCATTGAGCAGAGGGCTTGCAGTAGGTAATCTGTTCGACAAGATGACTGCTCCAAGCCCTATGTTGGAAGGGAGGAACTGCTGGTTTACTGAGGTTGGACTGAGATGGAGAGGCTACAAAGATGAACTTGCCAACAAAGGAACACCTTACTGACTAGGAGTAAGGAATACTTGAAATCATTAAACTAAGTAATTTATTAGCAAATGATTGGGGTGTCTTGGCTTATGTGTTCAGGAGCTGGGAGGTGGTATAGGGGAGATGCAGTCAGTCATATTACAATAAACTTCATGTCAATTGTTAAACTGAAATCTGATGTTAAGGTCTATGAAGTTTTAATATATTTAAAAAGTCCAGCTTTGTAAACATGATTGAAGCAAATTAGCTGAACACGAAAGTGAGGCCATGCTTCTCTGTATTAATGAGACCATGTTTCATATACACCATTTTGGTCTCCATTCAGAGGAGGGTCATAGATTGGTACCTGGAATGAGTGGGTTGTCCTGAGGATAGCTTGGATAAGATAGGATTGTTTAAACTGAAAATCAGAAGTGGGTGATTTGAAGTATGCAAGATCCTGTATGGCCTTGTCAAGAAGGATAAGGAAAAGATATCCCCTTTGGAGTTGGTAACAACAGGGTGCTCTTTTTGAAAAAACACTTTTTAAGCATTGCCCATTTATGAAAGATGAGAATTTTTCAGGGCTATGAGACTTGGGAACTCTGCTTCTGGTGCCAACAGAGGTAGTTTTGCGGAATATTTTTAAACTAGAGATTGATTTGCTTGTCTAAGCAAGTGCACAGTGGCTCGGTGCTTAGCACTGCTGTCTCACAGCGCCAGGAACTCTGGTTTGATACCACTCTCGGGGGACTGTCTGCGTGGAGTTTGCATGTTCTCCATGTGTCTGCATGCGTTCCGTCAGGTGCTCCCAGTTTCCTCCCACAGCCCAAAGGTATTCAGGCGAGGTGAATTGACCATGCTAAATTGCCTATAGTGTTCAGGTATGTGTAGATTAGGTGAGTAATAGGGGGATGGGTCCTCCGGGTCGGTGTTGACTTGTTGGGCCAAAGGGCCATTTTCCACACTGCAGGCGTTCTATGATTCCTATGAATCAAAGGTCATGAAAGGTACGTGGCAGTCTTGAAACCAGATAAGTTCAGCCGTAATTTTATTGAATAGGGAGGCTTGAAGTGCTTTTGTGTATATATGAGCCTATAAGGCTAGAAGACATGTTTAGAGTGGCTTATTTCAATGTCCAAGTATTTGTCAGCAGCTTTGGAAAATTAGCATTTGTAAACTTATGCCACTTTTCTTGTACCAATTTAACTATTGCTGTATCTAGGGAATTAATGCTTTCCTTATGTTGTGGCTTTACATTGAATGGACAGTTGATGATTATACTTCCAATTCTGCTTTTGAGTCCAAACAGTGCACAGGTCAGCACAAATGCCAAAGGTAATATTACTTTGACAGTAGTGACCTATGATCAAATAAGAGTTGATGTGCATGATAAAGTAGCACCTGAAAAACATTAAAAGCCCTTGATGTATACTGGGGGCTGAGGCCTGGTTGCTGAAATCAAAAGCTGTAACTCAGTTAAGTTTATAAAAAAAAAATTTCTCACTGCAGAAAAAAGAACTGAGATTTGGCTAACAAATGTACAATGGTTGGCCATGATGTCACTTTTGTAGTCGAAGAGAATTGCTCTCTAAAGTGGAGAAGTTCATGGGAGTGTCGAATTGTGTAGCTCAGAGCGGAGGGTTTTAATGGGATGTTAACAGATATAGTTTTAAGTTTGGGATGTTAACCCACTAACATCTCGTTAAAGAGGTGTTAATGGGTTAACATCCCAAGGTGATTAGCAAAAGAAGCTTTGGGGTTTGGTGGTGAGAGAAGAATATGATAATATTTTCTTTATACAGCAAGTATGTGGATTATGCTGCCTGAGAGAGTGAGGAAAGAAGATTCTATATAATTTTCAGAAGAGAATGGATATGCTTTAAGGGAAATGCAGGGACATGCCGGAAGAGCAGGGCAGTGGAACGAACTGGATAGTTCTCTCTAAGAGCTGGCACAAGTGGCCTCCCTGTGCACTGACATTTGATAAGGTAGGTCAACACATCAACCAGTACTCCTCCTTGTGTATAGTTGCACTTAAGTCATGGAATTGGGGTAAGAACAAAAAGAAATCGTAGGAGTAGGGCATTCATCACCTTGAGTCTACAGTGTTATTTTGAAAGATTATGGTTGATCTGGTGCAGGTTTCAACTCTTAAATCCTCAACTTAAAAAAATCAACCTACCACCTCTTTAAATCTAGCTTCTGCAGCTCTCTCTGGTTTAAAGGATTCCAACACTTACTATGCTTTTGAGAGAAGTTCCTTCATCTTGTCATTAAAATCAATATTCCCTCACTGTAACTGTGTGCCATAGTTGAGATTCCCCCATAAGTAGAAATGTTTTTTCAACATAGCTTGTTGAATCAGAATCTTGGATGTTTCAATAAGATCACCTCTTCTTACTCTAAATGCCACTAAATAAAAGACCTTTGTTAAATCAACCCCTTCACTTTAAGAATCAGCCTAGTGAATCTCTGTTGAAAGGCCTTCAGTGACTGTATATCTTTCCTTTAAATAGGAGACCACTGTATGGCACCCCTGCAGTAGTAACAAGATGACCCTATTTTTAAATTCCAATGTCCTAGCAATGAGGGCCATGATTCCCTTACTGGTGTATTCACTTGCTACACCTCCATGCTAGTTTTGTCTTTCTGTACAGAATGACCAACTCCTGGTGAATTGTTTGAAGTCTGTCCTCAATAAAATGAGAGTCTGCCTTTTGATTTTTCCTCACTTCTTCTATAGAGAAGTTCCTCAATGTAAGTTCTCTTTTGTACATTAAACTCTGCCATGTTTTTACTTGCTCATTCACCCTATCTGTATCTCCTTGCAGATCCTTTGTGTTCTCATCACAGTTTTGCTTCCCATCTATCTTTGTTTCAGCAAACTTGAATCAATTATACTCTGCTCTGTCCAAATCATTCACGTAGAAGATAAATACAGAGATACAAGAGCTGGTCCTGTGACACTCCACTGGTTTGTGTCTTTCTGAACTGCAAAAGACTCTAAGCCTGACTTTCTTTGTGGTAAACAATCCTCAATTCATGGTAATGTGTCCCTCCAAGACTGGATCTTTTGCAATTGCTTTTTGTGGCACCTTATCAAATGCACTATATTTGTTTTCTGTTTATCAACTCTGCTTGTTGTATCCTCAAAGAACTGTAGCAAATTCATCAAATGTGGTTTATCTATCACAAAACTGTGTTGACTCTGCATTTAGCTTTTTCTAATTGTGCTGCTGTATTTTTTTTTCTGTTGAACGTACTCAGCCTAATGTCTGGGAAATGCTAGCCAGTTTGAAGTTTCCTGCTGTGTTCATCCCTCCCATCAACGGCAACATCACTAGAGGCTTTCTGATCACTGGAACCCCATGTGTTTTGGAATATTTCAAGCAATGCCTTTGCTACCGTTGCAGTCACACCCATTTAAAAACCCTTGGATGCAGGCTGTCAGTCCTTGTGACTTGTCTATTTTTGTCAATTTGTCAAATATTTCATCATTTGTGATTGAGACTGTGTGCATTCACTCTTCCTCCCTTTAGCATCTGATATCTATCTTGGGTCTGTTTACAGTGTTCTCGCGCTCTCCTCCCCACCCCCCCCAAACCCCTGAGGAAGACCAGTACAAAATATTGGTTTAAGTTGTCTGCCACTTTCATATTCCCTGTTATCACTTCTCCAGTCACATCTCCAAGGAGCCTGTTCTCACTTCAGTTGCTCATGTTTTACATGTTCCATAATTTTATTTCTTTTTGCCAATATACAATCTTAATCAGTTTCCCCCTTCATAGTTTGTTAGATGTCTGATACCTAAAACATAAAAATCCCAATCCTCTGGCCTACACTAGTTTTCCCTTGCCTTAGTTTTTGATGACATTCTCTGCTTGACCACCTTTTGTTAACTGCAGGTGGTTTATCGTTCACAGAATCTTCCTTTTTGGGCCAGAATAATCTTTTACTGAGCCTTCTGGAACATCTGCTTAAATGTTGCTCGCCTACTGATCTGCTTTAGTGGATTTTCCCCAGCTCACTTTTAAACCATCTCTCTTCATGCCTCAGTCCTTGCCCTTAAAGAAACTGTTTCAAAACGGAGTTGCTTTCCCACTCCTCACCAACCACCCCCCCCCCCAAAAAATCACTATTTTTGAAGCTACACTGAGAGGTTGTTATTGATAACCTCTAGATCCTTAGAGATTTCTTTTTATTTGTACCTCATTCCACATTACTAGATCTAAAATATTGTTTCTGGTAAGATGTGCAATGTACCACTCTAAGATGCATACCCTGAAAAACTGCAAGTTAATCTCTCATTACTCTTGTGTGTCTGATTTTTGTAGAGTTAATATGTAGATCAGAATCATCTATAACAATCGTTGCCTCCATTATTTCCTTTTTTGTGCTCTCTCCAGCAGCGAAACAATCCTTTTGGGTCAGCTTTCTAAACACTCCCATAATGTATTTCCCTTGCTATTCCTTATTTCCTCTCTAATTTAGTATTACAATATATCGCACCGATTTCGCTACTCACCACTTTACTAATGCCTTCTTTATTAGCCAAGTTATTCAAACTCCTTTTTATTGGCTATTTTTCCAGAACATTGAATATACTTGACTATTGAGTTCCCCGTGCTATCCACCCTGCAACCAATGACAGTCGCCTTGTGTTGGGCAGGGAAATCAAGGGTTACAGTTACAGTGACGGGCAATAAAGTGGACATGAGGAATGTCAGATCAGTCCTGATTGTTTTGAATGGTGGAGCATTCTCCTTGTTCCTGTTTCTTCTTATCTTTGGTCATATTCACCTATTTCTATTTTTTTGCAACCTCTCTATCTTTAAAAATGTTGCATGCACATTCAGGTAAAGAACCCTTCAGCTTTGACATTACAGGATTGTTAGTTATGATTAATTCTAGTTCTAATTTTTGATGGATTCTTTTGCTTATATAGTCTGCCCTTTTCTGTCTTATTTTGTCCTGCACCTTTGCTGTCTTGTTTCCTTTTTTGGTTTTTATTTTATTTTCAAACTTCCTCATTACCAATCTACCCAATTTTCCAAAGCCTTATCTGCAAACCTAGTTAAGATTTGCCAGGATGCTAGTCCCAGTGTGGTTCAAATGAAACCTGTCGCAGAATAGCTCTCTTCCTCGGATTGGCATCAGAGCCCAATTCTCACCCACCATGCTTTTGACCTACATACTTAGTACAAGCCGGTTTTCATTACCATTCTGATCGTACCGTTGTGGTTCTTTCTAATTTAGTGCCAAGCTGTTAGTAATCCCTGAGCAGAATCTTTTTGTTGGTACCTGTGTCATTGGTACCAACTGGATCTTTCTCCCACTACTGAGTTCCCTTACAGGCCAAAAGAGATGTCCTGAGCTTCAGTAAAAGGTAGGGAACACCCCCTTCGGGATTCTGTACTCCTGCAAAAACAGTATCTCTCGCCCTAACCATGATCGCCCTGTAACTAATATATTTCCATCCTCGTTTTCCTCCACCTAATTGAATGCTCTGTTCCTCTGATTTAGTTAATTTGATCATTCCCCCTTGTAAGCAGTGTCATTGTCGATTGTCGGGAGGTGAACCACCCAATTTGAACAATGGCACTGGCCGAGTCTCGTCCAAAGCTAAATTCTGGACCCCGTTACCTGCCTCAGACTGTCCCTAGCTAAGGATATCCAGCACACCTGCCTGCCTGAAGCTAAGGACCAACTTTGATGTACTAAATTTAAGCGGTGTCTCCTGAAAAAGTAACCATGTCCAGACAATCTCCGCTTCCTGACCGCCTATTACTGCAGCCCGCCCAAGTGCTCCAGCCCCGGTCATGTTAATTTCCAAGGTTCAGGCTCCAACTCACAACCCTGAGCTGCAGTCCCTCGAACAGCCAACACTTCCTACTAACGTGGTCACTATGGGTCTCACTAACATTCTGCACCTCCCTTATGCTATAACAGGAGCATCAACCTTGCTGAGCCACCTTTTTTATTTAATTTAGTTATTTACGGCTGTTAAATATTTTAGTGAATTTCCCAGTGGTACTCTTCAACCAGTCTAAAGCATGTGGAATAAATACTGACCAGTCACCCTCCTGTATTCCTGGGATGTCACACGTTGACTTTGATAGGTAGTGTATGAAGGTACTCTTTTTGCCATGGGTTTTCATCTCTCTCTACTTTTCTGATTTGTCGGGTGGCCTTGGAACTTGAAGCGAGTGCACTTTGTAATTAATTAGTGGATGCAGAAGATATCTGGGATCTGAAAGGTTGAGTGTAACTTTAGTGACTACTTAATGCAGATCTGCTTTCCTAGACTGCTTCACTGCTGATTTGCTGCATGTTTCTCCCCATCTGCTTCACAGTGATGCTATGATGGTGAATTCTAGTCTTCAACTCAGGGGCAAAGAAGTGTTGCTCCTGTTACAGCTGAGCACTGAAATCACTTCATTTTTATGATGCTTACCTAATTCTGATATTTTTATTTTACTGGATAGCTGATCAATAAAGAAGTAAGTTCAATTTGCTGAAGGGATGACCTTATTTTTCATTTGGCTCTTTACACAAAAGGTCTTGCTTTTCATTTTAAGGTTAGTTCTTGGTAGTTCAACACCCTCCTATTTCACAATCATACTGTTGCTTCCAGATTGACATTTGATCACCTTTTTACTGCCTGTTGCATCAAGTGGGAATTTATTATCACTTCCTGCATTAGTTGTCAAGGACTTCCTTGTGAGAATCCCAGTCAGAGCTAAATTGCTGATAGCTTTGCCTATTTGGGGCATTTCCATTAGAAACTAGATTAACTAACATCATGCGTGATCTTTCCAGTAGCCTAGTTTGGGAATAGAGCTAATATGGCCTAGAAGCAGAAGTTTTATATCTGAATGTACAATGAGATTTTTATTTCTGAGGTTTCTAACTTGTGACTGCAGTCCACGGTTTTACTAAATGTTCTACTGAACTCATTTGTGCCCGTGCATAGCAAATGAAAAGTAGTAGAAAACAAAGGAAAGTGAAGAGGACAATCCACTAACTCAGGACCTAGCATCCTCAATTCAACTTAGCTGGTAAACCCCAACTGTATCTTTCCTAAACTCCCACTCAAATAAAACACTAATTTTTGCACTTATGACCCAGAACAAAGATGAGAATAAACCATAAAGCAGCGCCCATTGAGCCAGTTGTGTCATTTGGTGGAATCGTAGCTGATGTGGTGATCCTTTTAACTGACTTTTCTACCTATAAGCCTTCTGACCATAGAATCCATAGTGTGGAAACAGGCCCTTTGGCCCAACAAGTCCACACCGAACCCCAGAGCATTCCACCCAGACCCTTCCCCCTTTAACTCCCTGAACACGATGGGCAATTAAGCATGGCCAATCGACCTAGCCTGCACATCTTTGGACAGTGGGAAGAAACCCATGCAGACATGGGAAGAATGTCTGCCTGCCACACAGTCACCCGAGGCTGGAATTGAATCCGGGTCCCTGGCAGTGAGGCAGCAGTGCTGACCACTGTGCCATCCCTGTTCCTGAGAGAGATTTTCAGTCTTGGCTTTGATTGTTTAATGACCCAGCCTTCAACTCTCTGCAGTGGTTTCTATGCAAGACTGAATAACTTTAGTGGTCGTAATAGTTACTACCCAGCCCAGATTTCAGATTCCTTGTTTCTCCCCTAGTCTCCCTTCTATGTCACATTTTTTTTTGCATCGTTCCTCAGTTCATTCCCTGTTCCCACTAAACTCCTAACAGCCAACTCCTCTTTCTGGCCTCCAGGTTAGTGGGTGATGTAATCTTTTCTTAACTTGCTGCCTCCAGTCTTCTCAAACCCACATCCTTGACTCTACCATTCTTGCAATTTAGAATTCAGTTTCAAACTTCCTTTCCTTGCGAGTCCTTGAAAATGTTTGTCTCCAATCCATACTCCTTGCCCAAAGACTGCATGTTTAAATCCCACCAATCTAATTTCTGCTCCTTGCGCAGTATATAAATGGCTTCTGTCTAAAAGTAAGCTTCCTTGTTGGCTTACATGCAAGCTTTGATGTGGATGGCCGTACCTAGCAGCTCTTCGATCATCCCGCTCGATTCTGTATTGTCTAGCTAGTTGTGTCCGTGGTAATACTTGGAATGGTTTCTCCTCTTTCGGCACACGATTACTGAGAAATAACTGGCCAGACGTAGATCTGGAAGCTGCCATTGTTACTTGATGGGTTTTATTATTGTTGCCTTTTTGTCTGAACCGTCCTGGCATGGTTTGTAATTCTTAAGCTTGAGACTTTTCTGATTTGTCGGGTGGCCTTGGAACTTGAAGCAAGTGCACTTTGTAATTAATTAGTGGATGCAGAAGATATCTGGGATCTGAAAGGTTGAGTGTAACTTTAGTGACTTAACACTTGATTGCTAGTTCGAACCCCAAATCTTTTCTAAGCAGTTCACTACTTGTGATCTTGAGCAAAGTTAGGCCATGTCTCCTGACACAACTGAAAAGTTCTGTGTAAGTCCACTTTGTTAGAAACTCTGCATGTAAAAATCATGGCACTTAAATGCACGCAACATATAAATGAGCCGAATGGATTGATGCCATGTCTTGTGTGACTGCTTGGTGCTGCAGTAGACGTTTTTGAAATTAGACCCTGCCCATTCCTCAGCTTAGTCATAAAAAGCAAATAGGCAAAAGCTGAATACTGTCATGGTACCACGAGTGCTCAGAGATGCTGTAACATTGGATTTTTTTTTGTGGAAGTTTATCATGGGCAGGAAATTTTCAGGAGTCCCATTTATGGTTAACAAAGTTTCCTAACAGTATTCATAAAAACCCTGGTTAGTTTTAATGCATCTTATCTGTAGTTCCCTTTTTTGCTGCACCTGTTTCTTTCTGATACTAAATGCATTGTGCAATAATCTGTGTGTTTAGTTATCATGTACAGGAGGATCAATTTGACTTAAATGATTGGCAATCGCAGTACTCAACCCAGTGATCTGTCTGTTCTAAACAATAGATCCAAATCTGAAATTCATGTAACTTTGTAACATAATACTTTTATATACAGTTCTGGAAGTTGATTAGTTGGGCAACTACTTTGTAATGCAGAGTAGCACCAGTATTTTTTAGTTCAATTCCCATACTTGCTGAGGTTGCCAAGAAGGATGACTCTTGCTTTAAGTGTGGCAACCTCCTAGTTAAGTAGTTGTCTCAGTCAAACTTGAGAGCAGCCCTATGGTCCACAAGGACTTTTGTAACTTTGCTTTGCAGTTATTGAGTCCCATCTGTGATATACAAACAAGGTTCATTAACAAATCCCTTACAATGGTTTCAAAAGCCTAACAACACCTTCTGTGTAATAGTAGCATTTTTTTTGTCATTTTATAGCATAAAAGACTATTAAGTCAATCTGCACTTCTTGGCGAATGTAATACTTGCATCAAGTGATGCACTTGGGGGCTAATGCAGCAAATGATTTGGTGGTGGCATTTGACATATACCACCAAGACACTAGTTCTTGTTAATGCGGATGTCTTGAAGTTTATTAACAATGCTAAATATTTACATTGCTACAACGTCACAGACATTCTGGGTCTGGCTAACTGATATACAGTGCACACAAGTGACTATCTCATTGACTCCATTGACTCCATTAAGTAACTGAGGGTGTGGTTGTAAGATTTATATCCAGCTGTTGTCATGTCGTGATGTCATGTAACTTGCTTAAAAGTATGTCTGGTTTGCAATGTATAAACTGTTGTCAAACACAGTATGTCCAGGTATGCTGAAAGCCAAGTGTGAACAGCTGTTGCATTACAGGTTTTTCTAATTTATTGCACTAAAGGGAGCCTGAGGGGATAATCAGCTGCCAGAATGTAATCATGTCCTTAGGGTGGAAATTATCAGTGGTGATCTTGCACCATGGTTTTGGAATGATTTTTGTCTGGAAGTTGATCTCTTATTTTGGGCTTGTTGAAATCGATATGTTTTAAGCAACGTGATTGACCACGTCCTTTGAATAGTTTGGACGTTCTCCTTGGTTTTTCGATCCCTGTAGAGCTTGCAGAATTACCACTTGTTTGCTTTTGAAGATTACTTTCTTGGTGAATCCTAGTTCTTAATGACCAGAGTCATTGGTCATTAGTTTGGAGTTGTTAGATGCTTTTGCATCCACTGATCTTTTTGAGTTGTTGCTGGTCATGACTCAGCAGAACGGATTGAAAGTTAAAATTATGGTATTCCAGCTTAGTTTGTTAATATTCACTTGTAGGTTTAAAGGGATATCTTTGTTAGTGGGGTTTTGAAGTTGAAGAGGATTACACATGGTCATTTGGGAATCTGGCTTGTGTTGTAGGTGAAAATCTTAGTGTTGAAGGTAACAAGTAACTGTTATGGTCATGGAAGTGTACTTGAGTTTTTCTCCAGGCCCTTTATAAGAGTTTGTGATCGGTATGAACAATCAATTGTTTGTAATGTTGATTATAATTAGCCTGAACTAAGGACATTAGAACCAAATACAACAAAATGTGAGGCTGGATGAACACAGCAGGCCAAGCAGCATCTCAGGAGCACAAAAGTTGACGTTTCGGGCCTAGACCCTTCATCAGAGAGGGGGATGGGGGGAGGGTTCTGGAATAAATAGGGAGAGGGGGGATGCGGACCGGAGATGGAGAGAAAAGAAGATAGGTAGGGAGGGGATAGGTCAGTCCAGGGAAGACGGACAGGTCAAGGAGGTGGGATGAGGTTAGTAGGTAGGAGATCGGGGTGGGAGGAAGGGATGGGTGAGAGGAAGAACAGGTTAGGGAGGCAGAGACACGTTGGACTGGTTTTGGGATGCAGTGGGTGGAGGGGAAGAGCTGGATTGGTTGTGTGTGCAGTGGGGGGAGGGGACAAACTGGGCTGGTTTAGGGATGCGGTGGGGGAAGGGGAGATTTTGAAGCTGGTGAAGTCCACATTGATACCATTAGGCTGCAGGGTTCCCAAGCGGAATATGAGTTGCTGTTCCTGCAACCTTTGGGTGGCATCATTGTGGCACTGCAGGAGGCCCATGATGGTCATGTCATCTAAAGAATGGGAGGGGGAGTGGAAATGGTTTGCGACTGGGAGTTGCAGTTGTTTGTTGCGAACCGAGCGGAGGTGTTCTGCAAAGCGGTCCCCAAGCCTCCGCTTGGTTTCCCCAATGTAGAGGAAGCCACACCGGGTGCAGTATACCACATTGGCAGATGTGCAGGTGAACCTCTGCTTGATGTGGAATGTCATCTTGGGGCCTGGGATAGGGGTGAGGGAGGAGGTGTGGGGGCAAGTATAGCATTTCCTGTGGTTGCAGCGGAAGGTGCCGGGTGTGGTGGGGTTGGAGGGCAGTGTGGAGCGAACGAGGGAGTCACGGAGAGAGTGGTCTCTCCGGAAAGCAGACAGGGGAGGGGATGGAAAAATGTCTTGGGTGGTGGGGTCGGATTGTAGATGGCGGAAGTGTCGGAGGATGATGCGTTGTATCCGGAGGTTGGGGTGGTGTGTGAGAACGAGGGGCATCCTCTTGGGGCGGTTGTGGCGGGGGCGGGGTGTGAGGGATGTGTTGCGGGAAATACGGGAGACGTGGTCAAGGGCGTTCTCGATCACTGTGGGGGAAAGTTGCGGTCCTTCAAGAACTTGGACATCTGGGATGTGTGGGAGTGGAATGTCTTATCGTGGGAGCAGATGAGGTGGAGGAATTAGGAATAGGGGATGGAATTTTTGCAGGAGGGTGGGTGGGAGGAGGTGTATTCTAGGTAGCTGTGAGAGTCGGTGGGCTTGAAATGGACATTGGTTACAAGCTGGTTGCCTGAGATGGAGACTGAGAGATCCAGGAAGGTGAGGGATGTGCTGGAGATGGCCCAGGTGAACTGAAGGTTGGGGTGGAAGGTGTTGGTGAAGTGGATGAACTGTTCGAGCTCCTCTGGGGAGCAAGAGGCGGCGCCGATACAGTCATCAATGTCCAAGTTCTTCAAGGACCGCAACTTGCCCCCACAGTGATCGAGAACGCCCTTGACCGCGTCTCCCATATTTCCCGCAACACATCCCTCAGACTCCGCCCCCGCCACAACCGCCCTAAGAGGATACCCCTCATTCTCACACACCACCCCACCAACCTCCGGATACAACGCATCATCCTCCGACATTTCCGCCATCTACAATCCGACCCCACCACCCAAGACATTTTTCCATCCCCACCCCTGTCTGCTTTCCGGAGAGACCACTCTCTCCGTGACTCCCTCGTTCACTCCACACTGCCCTCCAACCTCACCACGCCCGCACCTTCTCCTGCAACCACAGGAAATGCTACACTTGCCCCCAAACCACCTCCCTCACCCCTATCCCAGCCCCCAAGATGACATTCCACGTTAAGCAGAGGTTCACCTGCACATCTGCCAATGTGGTATACTGCATCCACTGCACCCGGTGTGGCTTCCTCTACATTGGGGAAACCAAGCGGAGGCTTGGGGACTGCTTTGCAGAACACCTCCGCTCGGTTCGCAACAAACAACTGCACCTCCCAGTCGCAAACCAATTCCAGTCCCCCCCTATTCTTTTGATGACATGTCCATCATGGGCCTCCTGCAGTGCCACAATGATGCCGCCCGAAGGTTGCAGGAACAGCAACTCATATTCTGCGTGGGAACCCTGCAGCCTAATGGTATCAATGTGGACTTCACCAGCTTCAAAATCTCCCCTTCCCCCACCGCATCCCAAAACCAGCCCAGTTTGTCCCCTCCCCCCACTGCACCACACAACCAGCCCAGCTCTTCCCCTCCACCCACTGCATCCCAAAACCAGTCCAACGTGTCTCTGCCTCCCTAACCTGTTCTTCCTCTCACCCATCCCTTCCTCCCACCCCAAGCCGCACCCCCATCTACCTACTAACCTCATCCCACCTCCTTGACCTGTCTGTCTTCCCTGGACTGACCTATCCCCTCCCTTCCTCCCCACCTATACTCTCTCCACCTATCTTCTTCTTTTCTCTCCATCTTCGGTCTGCCTCCCCCTCTCTCCCTATTTATTCCAGAACCCTCACCCCATCCCCCTCTTTGATGAAGGGTCTAGGCCGAAACGTTAGCTTTTGTGCTCCTGAGATGCTGCTTGGCCTGCTGTGTTCATCCAGCCTCACATTTTGTTGTCTTGGATTCTCCAGCATCTGTAGTTCCCATTATCTCAGAACCAAATACAACTGGGTTGCCATCCAATAAGGGACACTAAGACCTTGCTGAGATGTTGCTATTCCCCAATGTAATGAGTTGCAAGGAGTTATATTGAAAGATGTACATGCTGGAAAAGGCACATTGTCTGATCTTGTTTCATGCAGTTCTAGTTTTTCGAGCAAATCTCAAAGATGTAATGCCTTAGTTGCAAAACTTAACATGGCAATTTAAAAATTTGAAGAAACTGACTGTGAAAATCACCTTTTTTGTCTTGCATAATGGCCTTCTGTACATCTTCCTGTATTTGATCTTATCAATATGGTAGACTAATATACTGAGCTGCTGTGATTTTTTTTTTGGGGTTTGGCTTGTTGATGTGTAATTTCTTTTCCATGCCTCCCTGCTACTTTTAATAGTTAATGGGAAGTTTTTAGTTTTTGAGAATTGCAAGGTCATCTGTGATACAGTCAACAAATTGTTGGCAAGTTGACAGTCCTAACTGATCAACCAAATGGGAATCTAAAAACTTAGAGGCCTTCCAAGAAGTTACTGTTCCTGTCTTGCCAGGCAAGATGTATGGGCCTGTATCCCTTCCTGGTATTTGAGGTGGGAAAATACCTGGTGCCTGACAACGTGGGATTAAGTTCTTTTGAGATTACAAATCTCGTGTAGACATGCTTTTAGTGCATTGTTCAGTTGCCTAGGATCTAAACACGTGTGCAGTGCCATCCTTTTTTTAAAAAAAAGTAATTAAGCATGCATCAATTAATATGATGCTTGAATTTTTGAATTTTTCATTGGAATCCAATTCCAGTTCGAGCCTACCTTGACAAATGCTGCTGCATTTTTGAGGAAGGTAAAAACTGAATTGAATGTCATCTTTCATATATAACTATACAGTAGACTGTCAACTTTAATATTTAAATAGTTAATGTAATTGACTTGATGGGAGACTGATGGAAGTTTTCCAGGAGAAAAACTGTTTCATTTGAGAGTTGATGAGGATGCAAAAGTCATGGATTTAAAATAATTAAAGGAAGTAGGGACTGAGGAGTTGCTTTGGACGGTTGTTGAGACCTGGAACACCATTTAGAAAAAGTGGAATTAGATTTGAGGGATATAAGTAATCAAGAACTAACTTGTAAGATTATGGGAGTGTTATGGTTGTAAGCTGTAGAAGACTGAATTGATAGCTTTTAGAAAATTAATTAGCGCAAGCCCAGTGGCCATCATCTGTGAGGTACTGTAATTCTATTGGCTGACAACATTGACAAATGTTTGCATTAGTCAGTGGGGTTAAAATTGCCAGTTCCTACTATCTTTAACAATTCTGGAGAATATGAGACGACAACGTGTAGAGCTAGATGAACACAGCAGGCCGAGCAGCATCAGAGGAGCAGGAAAGCTGACGTTAGGGTCTAGACCTGAAACGTCAGCCTTCTAGCTCCTCTGATGCTGCTTGGCCTGCTGTGTTCATCCAGATGTGCACCTTTTTTTGTCTCTTTACATTAGTATTTGATTTGGCTATTTGAACCTTCACTGGATGCTTAAAAGTTTATGGATTCCTGAGTTAAACTTGGCTTTCACAAGATGTTTCAATCTTTTACTAATTTGGTAAATGTTTAGAGGGATTACCTTTCTATACAGTTTGCAATGATAACTGAATTAAGGCAAGCAACTGCTGTCAGACTTTGTTCAGCTGTCTATCTCTATTATAACAAAGCATTATTTCTACCTTTAGTTTTGTTTGACTGTGTTGTAAATATATCAGGTCCTCAAGTGTTCACTCTAGTAGTTCCTGACCAGATCTTTGAATAACTAATCCCAACTTTGAATAATTTCATGACACCAATTTGGTGTCTTAAACGACTAAATATATTAAATGCGAACTAAAATCAGCAAATTAAAAGGTGCAATAAATTGATTTAATGTCTGTCATAAACCACAGACTTTTGTTTTCAGCCCCATTCACGAAGACAGACAAATACTCTCAGTTGAGCAATAACTACAGCGAACCTTCTGTTGACCAGGAGTGTGCTGTTTGATCAAATATTTTGGTTGATCAAGAGGTCCACTTATCAGTGTACAAACACAAAATTAATGCAGGGGGTGTGCAAATCATTGTACTTATCAGTGATTTATGCTGGAAGTTTAGTGATCATGCAACCATTCCTTAAATAAAACTTTCAGAGCCGCCTTACTCGTATCCTCACCTGACTAACTGGGACATCATGGAGGTTGTGATGATACCTCAAATTCCCAAAGTTTACTGTATCTAATTTTTTGCTGGCTTATTGTGTGCTAGTTAAAACAGTTTGCTATAGTAAATGACAAATTGGCCAGGATCCTCATGTCTTTCATGATGCGTTGTTCACGGGCATAAATGTGACATCCTTTTGCTGTTTATCCTGATACATTGATCAGGCTCATCTCAGTTCACCTAGGTCAGGGCAGCAATACCTCCGATGCAGCTTTTCTTGTATTTGCTCTGTTATCGTCCAGAAGCTGGTGTCTCTGTTTCAGGTGGGGAACTTTCAAGTCTTCATGCTGTGTCAGCAGCAGCCCAGATCCATTTCCCAAAACACCGTTCTAAACGCTTTTTCTTTTTAAATTATGGTTTTGACTGAATTAGTCTAATTGACTCCAAGACCTCCATCACCATTCACCAACTGTCATCTACTTAAATGTAGGTCTTCTGCAGACTTAATGGAACCAATTCCCAGGCACTGATCTCCATTAATTGCAATCTTCCACTATTTATTTAAATACCCTACTCTTGGAAGTTACTATGCCTCTTTAAAACCTTTTAAATCAAGGCTTGTTGTCTCAAACTTGCTTGGTCTGTTCTTTTCAATCCAAGCTGTACAGAAGTCCATCAGGCATTCCAGCTAAGAATTCAAAATTGATTTAAACATGAAATTAAAATTAATGAAATATCAGCAAGGGTTCTAGCGCCTTTGTTTTGAAATGGGAACATAATGAAATCCTTTTGGAATGATTACACAGGACTGTACGTGCTATGTTGTGGATAGTTTTGTCCTTAGTGCCCATTTAAGATTGTATTTACCTTGGAAGGGATGCAGCCAAGGATTGTTAAATTGATTGAGGTCGAAAGAGCATCCACTCAGTGGAGTTTTAAAATAATGAGAGTTGCTCTAATTCAATGTATTAATAAAGGATTTATAAACTGATTGTAAAATGTTATTTTTCCTGCCAGGAAATTCCAGGTCCTAAAGGCCATTCTTTGATAAGTTGAAATTTCACTAGTTCTAACTGATCCTGTTTCACAGTTTGGTTGTTTTAATGTATTTTAAATGTGGATCAATTGATTCATGGATCCTACAGAAATTCAAGGATTCTAACGAGTTGAGGGTACGAAAGTCAGTTTCAAGTAGAAAATCAGTTGGACCATGTGAAATGGCGGAACAGCTTGAGTTTACAATTTATTCATTACTTGTATTTATTCACTCTTGTAATCCATGCTTTTACAGAATCTGTCCCAGGAATATTTCCTTCCTGCCACTCCTGTCAATTAAAACTAGACCAATAACTAAATGTTATATTTGCTACCTTCTGGAAAGGTGGGCATTGGAAGTTTAATAAACTGCATTTTTAGTGGTTTACTCCATCTCATTCTTAATGATTTTGCTTTTTATAATAATGTTCTTTTTGAGTACAGGTGTCTATAGTTTAGACTTGCAGTTACAAGAGAAATTGAAATATTTGGCAGGGTTTTCCACTTTTTGTAATACGTAAACTTTAAAGTTTGTTACTTACTATGACTTGCTGTTTAAATTGATATTTATTTTCTCCATTGCAACATGAGTTGGGGGGAGTGGGTGGCGGGGTGTGTGAATCATAAAGGCTTTTGGATTTTGATGTAATTTGGAATGAAAAACGTCTTCCAACTTAAACGCTCCTTTCACTCTGCAATCCACCCAGTTGTAATCTCTCGTATTTCAGTGTAAGTATTCTCTGACCTTCAAAGGGAGTCATGAAGTTTTCAGACTCCTCATGCACTTCCCTTCATAGATGAGTCTCTGGTTCTCAACTCCTGTCTTGCAGAAAGATTTAGACTTATATCAGAATATTTGATCATCTTGGTTCTGTGGCATTTCTCTTTCAAGTGATCTTTTTTCCCCCAGATCTTGAGCAATGATCATAATTTTGTGGTGATTGAATCATCATTTTTTTTTCCTCTAAGCGAGGCATGGAACTTGAGATTTCCTTGTGAAAGAACTAGCAAGAGGACAAAGAAACAAAAACAGGTTGCTGACAAGCCCAGGTAGCATCTGTGAAGAGAAATCACTGTTAGCGTTTCGGGTCTGGTGTCCCTTCCTTGGAACTTCTACAAAACAAATACAGGAAATGTTCAAGAACTGAAGAACTGCACTCGAGTCATTGACTCTGACTCTGCTTTCTCTCTACAGATGTTGCCAGACACACTGATTTTTCTCCAGCTATTTGTTTCTGATTTCCACAGTTTTTATTTCCCTGCTACAATAAAAAGGCTGAGTAATTCCAGAAACAAGATGTGAATTTCACTAATTTTCTTCAGCACTCAGTTATAAAGTGTTTTGCATGATAAGCCATCCTGTAATCACTATAAATTGGAAAACGTAGGACCACAGATGTGGAATATGTGTTTAAATATAATGCCATCTCTGGTCAACAAATTAGCGAGTTTTGAGAAGATTTGTAGCTCAGGTTGAGGTTCTGGATTGTGAGTTTGCTCGCTGAGCTGGAAGGTTAGTTTTCAGACGTTTCGTTACCATTCTAGGTAACATCATCAGTGAGCCTCCGAAGTGCTGGTGTTATGTCCTGCTTTCTCTTTATCTGTTTCGGTTTCCTTGGGTTGGTGATGTCATTTCCTATGTTGGTGATGTCAAATGACCAACACTGGTTGTGACCAGAAGTTTGATGGACCCTCAGCTTAGTGCCTTGTCAGAAAGGCTATACCTTGGTCAGCTACTTCAGTACTTTATAAGTGTTGCGTTTGAATTCTGTATTAGTCAGTTAAAGTTGTGTTTTAACATCCCTCCACATCCGATCTGTGCTAATGATCTCATGCAAGATGGAAATTTTTTCATTAGGCAGCATGTTTTCCCTTTTACTGGTCATTCTTTTTATCTACCTATGGGTGCAGCTCTGTTTGGATGGGCAGTAGCTCTGTTGGGTTTATTTCACAATCCTATCATTATACTCGTCTGGTACATTTCTGTTGAGTCTCAAGTATTTTAAGAATATCAGCCTATTAGTGATGTGGCTATTTGATGTTTTTGTAGACAACTTTTTTCTGTGCAGTAATCTCGTTCTATAGGTTAATGTACGATAAACAGCTCCTAATTGTATATGGGAATGAGAATATTGAAGCTTTTATCAATTGTTCCCTATAGGAATTGAATGATTTGGCCCGTGATCCACCAGCACAGTGTTCAGCAGGTCCAGTTGGTGATGACAGTAAGTACAATTTCTAAGTTGGTAATCAAACTATGCAAAAAATCTTGATTCTTTCTACAGCAACACTAATATATGACTGAAGACTTTTTAAAATTCTTTCTGCAGTGTTCCACTGGCAAGCCACAATAATGGGACCGGTGAGTTAAAGTTGCTACTTTCAATCGTAAGGGATGAGTGGGATCTTAAACACACTGAATTGAATTTAAAGTCGTCTTCTTTTTTCTCCAACAGAATGACAGTCCTTATCAGGGTGGTGTATTTTTCTTGACCATTCACTTCCCCACAGATTACCCCTTTAAACCACCTAAGGCAAGTCTACTTGTTTGCACCAAGTATCTCATCAATGTAACTTTGCCTTGATATCTAAATAACTTTTCATATCTATACATTTTTCTAGGTTGCATTTACAACAAGAATTTATCATCCAAATATTAACAGTAATGGCAGCATCTGTCTTGATATTCTACGGTCGCAATGGTCCCCAGCATTAACTATTTCAAAAGGTATTTGTTGTTTAGCTGAATCTGATTTTAAGATTAGAACTGATGCTCTTCAAGTACTAACCTTCCAGGAGTCACCAATAAACTGTTAACATGGCATCTAGTTGTAAATACTGTAACATTAGGGAAAAATCTGCAGTGTAATCCTAAATACATTTCACCATAAAGAGTCCGATTCTTCTTGTTTCTCATAGCAAATAGCCAGAGCTTATGAAAGAGCAGGTTGCCTTATGAGGGAAGTCTTTAGACAGGTTTGGCCTACGTCCTGTGAAGATTAGAACAGCCCAAGATGACTTAATTGAAATATGCACGATCCTCCAGGAACTTTGACTACGTATATGCGGGTAAGGCAATTCCTCTTCTGGGAGCATCTAGCACCAGTAGTTCATAGAATCCCTACGGTGTGGACACTGGCCATCTGGCCCATCAAATCCACAGCAACCCTTTGAAGAGCATCCCACCCAGACTTTCCCCTATAACCCTGCATTTCCTATGGCTAAGCCACCTAATCTGTACACTGTCCGAGGCTTTAGGACACGAGCAACTGCCTGTGTCGAGTTTGCAGAGGGCAGAATCGAACCAGGTCTCTGGCGCCCGGGCAGCAGTGCTGAACTGTTTGATGACCATGCTGTCCCTTGTAGTGTGAAAATAGAGGGTTACCCATTTAAAACTGATTAGGAAACTCGTTTTTCTTCGTGTTGAACATTTTTGGAATTTCCTTCCTTAATAGGCAGCGGAGGCAGAATCTTGAAATACTTCTGTCAGATTCTGTTACCAGAGGGATGAATGATCATTGGGGGGTATGTACTGAAATCCAGTCAGCCACAATCTTATTGAATGGCAGAACAAACTTGAAGGGCTGAGTGGCTGATTCTTGTTCCTTGGTTAGTTGTTCCCAGCACTACCCTTTTTACACAAATTTCAATTCCAGATAATTTCCCAATCATCTTTCTGCATTTTTCCTTTACCTGACCACTACAACTTATTTTCCTTGGGACCTTGCAAGCAATTTTAAGATTTCCTTCTGGGTCCACTGGAATGGACGCTTCAAAAATTATGATTTCAATTTTTTTCAATTCTAGCAAGCAGTACCTTGCTATCAAGGCTTTCCTGGCTTAGCAGCTCTGCAGATTAAACCACTCCAGGTGACTGGTTCCCCAGTCTAAAAGCCCAATTCCCCTGCATGAACTAATTGTTCCCCCTTGAACTCCTTATTCTTATGCTTTTGAAGTCAAACTAAACTAATGACTTTCTGTTTAAAAACTCAGTACAAGTATTCTATTTATTAACCTGACAGAGGACCTAATTAACTGCTTTCAGTTCTTTGTGGGATTTATGCACTAGGGTCATCTTTCCAAATGACTTGTTGAATGAAGCATTATCTTCTCAGAATCGACAACCAACCATCTATCTGCATTTTGGAAATCCAGCTCCCAAAATGTGTAATTATCCACCTGTTAATCACAGTTCACACTGCCCCTATTTCTCATGCCCAGGTTCCTTTTTATATTTTAACACATCCTTCCACCTTCATCAGTTTGTGCCTTCCCAAATCCGTCTGTCTTGCATCCTATTTAAAGCTTTACCATTTGGTGTGTGTTTTCTCTCATCTCAAGAAGATATTTGATCAACCTGTTTTGTTTTTTCTGGATTGAATTTTACCATGCTTTTTGCTTGACAAACCTACCTAACCTCAAAACTCACTACACTTTCAAACTTCATCATGTACAAATTTTAGGATTGTTATGCATTAACAGCGACTCGGCACGTTTTACCAGCCTTGTATCCATAGTCCTGTTTTCCCCACTGGCTTCTAGTTTGCTAGCAAGCTCAATATTTGGAACTAATCAAATTCCTTTGATAATCTATTCACACATGTGCTGTGCTGTCTTCATCCAACTTATAGATCAAGAAATTCAGTCACATTTTTTTCAAACACAATTTGTCATGAATGTGTTTTGATTATTGAAGGTCCATGCATATCCAAGAAGTTGGTTTCTCCAGATTTTTGTTTATTTAACTTAGCTACATTTGTCTATTTCCCTTCATCCTTTTCTTGCTTTAAAGAGTGATATTATATTTTCACCTCTTCAGTCTTTTAGCATTGTTCCTGTACCTAAGAAGGATCTGACCAACATTTTAACCACCATTTCTACATAACCTGCGTTTGCTTGCATCTGTGACTTTGGCCCCTCCAGACTGGGTTCAGTTATCTGTTTTGAAGTGCTATCAGCCTTCCTAGTGCCAGCTAGTCAGTAACCTGGCAAATCTTCATTTAACAAAGCTTTTACTGTCCTTTCCCTTGGAAAACACCAATGTATGGTACTCCACCGAGTATCTTGACCGTGCCATTTGCACTGATGCAACTGCTCTTTGCAAGAACTTTCTTTTACTGAGTAGATCCATAGAAGCTCTCCAGCAAATCTATTGTGGAATCTTACTTGGTTATACTGCCTCTGCTGCTGTTATTTTACCAGATGTGCTGTGTACTTAGCAGCCTTGTTCGTTCTTGCTTTACTAACAAGCTGATATATATATATGAAGTGCCCTTTCTTCTATTGCTTTCTGTTTTCTAATTCTACTGTTCAGAGACCAAGACTTTGCACTTTGTGTTCCCATGAGGGAGAAGTAGATCTGGAAATATCTAAAACATCACTTCTTTGAAGGTCACCCTTGATATGTATAATTTCTGTGTCCTTTTGCTCCATTATACCCCTGCCAAATCCCCTTCAATTCAATTAACCCTCCCCCAGCTAACAAGCAAAATCTAAATTTAGAAGTGTTTATGAATTGCTAAACTTTGGTACAAAATTACAATTCTCAAACCAGGGAAAAATACAACAAACCAAACTGCAGGACGATTAGTGGAGTAGATACGTTAGCACCAGATGCAGTTCGTTGCAGGGAAACGTGAAACATACTGTTAGAGATTGAAAGAAATTGTATCCAAAAATGCAAGACTTCAGTGTTTTCCTGGATTTGTGCATGGAAATTTTAAATATGGTATTGAAACACGTGAATTGTCACAGTTGAGGCAGCACTTGCTGAAAAAAAATCCAGTTATTTCACATGCAAATCATGGAGCAACTGTGCAGCAGAAGAAATACCATTCCTGAAAGATGAGAACACTGTGGAAAGGGGCAAGTTTAAAGGCTTGTTTGACTTAATTGGACTTCTGACTATGGGAGAATTTTAAATTTAATTTGTGCTATATTTTGAGTCTTTGAATGCTCAACCTATTACATCTTTCTAAATTGGTGACAAAATGACGTAATGAGGATTTTACCAGGGTGGTTAGACTGTGCTGAGCACTTAAAATATAGGTATTGAGGCAAGGCTATATAACATTGTCCAAAGGAACTGGTTCCCGTTTCAGAATGCGTTTTAAGAGGTTGCAGAACTGGAATTAAAAACTCAAATGCTGCAACTGAGCTAGCACAGACATAGTAAAGTAAACGTCCTTCACGTTCTATGATTTTGCTGTTTTATGGCAGTTGGGTTAGCTGAATTGTGTTGTACCAACAGTAACACATGATAGGAATTCAAAACGCTGGGACTTGTGCATGTTATTGTTCCTTAAATTGGGTTATGGGATTAAATCTTTGAGTACTGTTCAGTTTAAGTTTTTGACTTCAAAGCTTCTGCTTCAGGTTGATTTATACTTGTTTTTTTTCATAAAATGCCATGTTGACTTGTTCACTTGCTACCCTTTTTAGTGATAAAAAATGTGTACGTGAAAATGTATTTCCACCTTTTGAGGTTGAGGTGTTATCAGTTGCAATGTATTTCTAAGGCTGGATGCAAATGTATACACTTCAAGCATTTTTTAAAAAAAATTAGTTTTAAAATTATTCTAAACTGTATAGGCAAACAAAGTAATAGAATTCACATCACTGCTTAACTTTAACTCACTCTCTTTTTCAGTTCTTTTGTCTATCTGTTCACTGTTATGTGATCCGAATCCAGATGATCCCCTAGTGCCTGAGATTGCACGTATCTACAAAACAGATAGAGAAAAGTGAGTATTATGTTTCAGGCAGTTAAACTCCAAGGTGTTAACTAAGTCAGCACCTAGTCTTATTAATCCTGAACAGGAAATACTGAATTGAAGAAACCAATGTTCTGAACAAAATGTATTATGGAAATCAGTAGTGAGACTGTTCATAAGTATATAATATTTTCAAATGGTGGAAGAAGTTCTGAGTTTCTCTGTATTGTTTTGATTTATTCATTTTTTATATTGACTTACATTTAGCTGAAATGCTAGAATCTATAGCAGTTGTTCCTGCCTTGTTTAAAATGTTGCATTTTGCAATTAATAGGCAGGTAAACTTTTTTTATTTAATTAAAGTTTTAAAGTAATGCTTCTATCTAGCATTTGTCTCACTGAATTGTCTGGCGGCCAAGTCAGCTGCAAATTAATTGTATTCTGACATTTTTAAAATATTTTCCTTTGTACCAAATTTACACTAGAATATTTCTGATATTTCTAATAATGAGGGCATGTACAACTACAAAAAGTATTAGAATTTTATTTGAACTATTATTCAATTTTGTTTTATTAAAATTTAAGGACTTTGCAGAAGGGTGGAGGAATTATTTAGTCCAGTGTGGCTGTTCTTTGAAAGGGCTGTCTTTCTGTGTTAGCTGATTCTGTTTAAGAGCTTTAAAACAAAATTGCTGAAGCTATTTTTTTGATATATTCACTTACTGTTTTTCTTGCAGGTACAACAGAATAGCTCGGGAATGGACTCAGAAGTATGCAATGTGATTACATTAAAATGTTGATGAACGAACCTCTTATACAGCTGGGGGAACTTGCAAAACAAATTTCTTTGGTTTCCATTTGACTGCTTTCTTTGAGCCCACGCCTCTTCCCCTGTGCACATGTTCACCTGATCCAGCAGTGCTGCGTTGTTTTGTGTACATATTTGGAACAGCTGATAGAAATGCCCCTTTCTCGATTGTTTGAAATTCTGACTACTTACAAAGCAAGTGTTAATGTCCAGTTCTTCGCTCATAACATTTGTGAGACTAAAAGCATTCCTAGTCATTGTAACAAGATTGTTTAAAAAAAATTTCAGGGTTTAAGTGCTTCCGGGGGTGGGAACTCTTCCTTTTATAAGATGTATGTTGGAATTCTTTTAAACTCATAATGGTTATGAATAATAGAATGAAGAACTTTAATTTGTTTAATGTTTTGCAATTTTTACGCTAAGAATGCAAATCTACATTCTAGTTAAACGTTGGAATGGAAAGTTGAAAGCATACTTGTGTCCTATAAAATTGAACAGTCATTTGAATCATCTCCCATAACAATTAAATAGATTGGAGCTATTAGTTAGCCACTCATTCAGTTTTCAATACCTTTTTGGGTTTATATTTGGCTTATAGTGAATGAGTAGCTAATAGCTCTAATTTTCTTTTTGTTTTTGTTAACTAATCTTAGAAGCCTCATCTGGATGTAAGGGTAAAAATTCATGACAGAACTTGTGTATATTTAATGACCCAAAGGCTCTCCTGGAGCTTGTATGTTCAAAATGATTAATCTGTGTAATAAACTGATTACTAAAGTCATTAAGTATTTCTGTGAACAGGATAAAAGGCAAATTGAACACTGCCATTTTCAGTGACTAATTAGAATGCTAGTACTTGAGCTCAAGCAGCAAACATGCGGCAGCTAAGATCACAATCTGCAGCTGTGTTTTGTTGATAGTGACTGCAAAACAGAATGCTAACTTGCTGGAATTCTCCTCTTGAGCCTGGTAATTGGTAGAGATTTTATGTCTCAACTACTAAAACTTTGTGTCTTGCCCATATTTGGCCTACTAAGGACCTCTTTCTCTTAGAAATTTGCATAGGACTTGATGAACTTGCATTACATGTCATAATACAGCAACTGTGCACGATTGCACAAATCTTGCAGCATTGCAATGAATCCATTAAATATTTTTGATGTAAAATTGTCCTGAGTTTAGAGATTGAGTTTGCTGCATGTATCCTGAACCTATGGTGCGTTGGATGTGCTATAGCTGAAGTTGCTGCCGCCCCAGATAAAGATTTTTCTTTTATTCTGAGGAAGGATTACTTCTGGGAGTGCCAGTGGTGGTTATTAAAATGTTTTTCTTTGCCCATCCTTAAATGTTAAACAATTTTTCTCTTCCTATGCTTTGCACATCACTAAATCAGAATGAGTCTATTGACCCCATTGTGCCAGCACCAGCTCATTTGAAAGTGTGATCCAAGTTGCTGCTATTTCCTTACTGCCTTCCACGTCAACCCCCTTTTGACCTTCTAATAGTGTCTGTAAATTCATTCTTCCAGTGTTGTATGCTAGATCAGGAATTCTTTACAGTTTTTTTAATCAAAAAGCTAATTTCCTTTCTGGATCTTAAAATATTCACCTTTTAGATCTATGTCCTTTGGATGCCAATTCTTTGGATACTTATCTTTTTTTTTAGTTTTATGAAAACCTCTGCTAAATCTCCCTGCAGGCTTTCCTACTCTAAGGACACCAGCCCTAACCTGGTTAGTTTCTTATCCCTGGCACAAATTGAGTAGTTTCTGTGCATCCTTCCAAAGTTTTACCATCTTTTACTAAAATTGGGTGCTCAGAATCAGCTCCAGTGCTCTGGCTGGGTCCTAACTAATGTTTTATAGTAGATCAGTATAATTTGGTTCATTTGTGTTCAGAATTTATGATCAAGCCAAGACTATATCACCCTTTTAATGATAACTTAACTTAACCATCATGTAAGATTTAAATATATTTAACGTGAATGTTGATTTTTTTGCATTCCATTTAAAATTTTCTTGCCCCCCCCCGCCACCAAACAATTCTTGATATCAAAATGTCATTTCACACTTTGTATTTAATTTGTATGTTCTTTTCAGCAATCTGTGTCCTCCAGAAGTCTGTACAATCTTCACATTTTACTACATTTCAGAACTCTGTATTCAACAAACTTCTTTAAAATTATGTGATGTCTACCCAAGACTATCATTAATATCTTAAAGAACATGTGCCGATAACAGTTGGTATGGGTGCTGCAAGACATGCCTTTTACTTCTGTCCAGTTTGCAAAATAGCCATTTTTTTCAAAAATTCACTTTTTTACCTCTTGGCTAATTTCAAAGAGCTTCACTTTTTTTATTGCTCATTCTCTTGTGCTACTTTGTCAGGTGCTGTATTCATAAACTCCAACTCATTCAAGCTTAAGTTCGGCACCAATAAGTTGCCTATAACAATCTTTGCCTGTCAACTCTGTTTTTGCATTTGGTGTTTTTTGTTTTGATTTCCTCAGCCTGTCTGTTTCCCCGCCACAGGCATTCATCAGACTGGCAAGTAGTTTGTGATTTGTTCTTTTTTTTCTAATTTGGCTGTGAATTTAACGTTTGCAATCCTCCAGAGCTCTCGTTACTACTTCTAAGAAGGAATCAAAGCTGCTGCTATCTCCAACCCTTATTAGCCTCTGTGAAATTGGATGTATCTCATTTAGATGGCCACTGCAAATTTGAAGGCAGTTTCTGGAGGCCTGTCACATTTTGTACCTTCCATACTGGAATTCTTCTGGTTGCATCTGCAGCATGTTGGACATGGGGAACTGTTAATTTATAGCACCAACTAGAAGGCATTCCTGTTCAGCCAGGGCCTTAGAAATTTACTCTATCCGCAAGACTGTCGATAGTTTTTCAATTACTTAGTAAATTCAGTGGCCTATGCTGTTTTTTGGCCAAGTTGCTTTTATTTTCCATATTTTAGGACGACTCCACTACATTAACCCCAACCCTCACACCCGTCACACTTCGTTCCAGTTTACTTCATGAAGTTTATTTTGCAAGTATTTAATTCCCACTTAAAAGTAAAACTGGATAATGCATTGAAATGTTAGATTGTGGTATGGTGTCAGCCTGTTCTGAGGGTATTGCCATATAACCAGATTCTAATCATTATTTTTAGAGACAAATGCAGATTAGTTTATCTCAATCCCCTTTTTTTTGTGTATGTGTACAAATTATACAGATTTATTTTAAATGTAACTTGTGGGTAAGATAAGTTACTTTTACACATACTGGCATTTTAAAGAGTGTTGCTATCAAATCCAAACCATTAAAGGAACGTGGTCAATGCTCTTTCATTTTCCTGTCCTGTCTAAACAGTGAGTGCATGGTCATTGTCAGAGCACATAATTATCATGGTTAAACTTCTGTATAATGCTGCTCAAATACCTATACAGTTGTGATTTCTAAATATCTACAGTTGACTGCCCTTGCAGAAATCAGCTGAATTGAAAGGTGAGCAAAATTGAAGTCTCCGTGTACTCAAGGTGGCTCCGGATTTAGAGGTTTGATCTTAATTATGTTTTTAATATTAGACAATTCTAATTAATTCCAGAATATTTGAAGTTAAGAAAAAGGTCATGCTGTGTTTTAGCTAACCATTTCCTTTTAAAGTCTTTTATACCACTACAAATTCAATTCTAGTCACATAAGCTCATTAATGGTATGGCATCTTTTCACAAACCGCCAACACATTTATGGTTTGAGGTCATCTGGGCATACAGGCCATTCTTGAGTACCACCTTGTGTGTATTAAGTTTTGTGTGGTTGATGGATGGGTAGTATTATAGCTTGGGTCTAGATAGAAGGATAGTATACAGATTGAATTTAATGGACTGTTTGGCCAGTTGGGTAAATTGGAGTGGGCAGTTGCATGTATGTCTTTGTATTGCACTGTCACATGGGTTCTATGGCTAACATTTTTCTAAATGGAAACCTTTGTCATAATTAACATGTTGGTCAGCACATATTTTACCTACTGTCAGGTGGTTGTGTGGGAATAAGTTACATTCTTGGTAATGTTATCAAACCAAGTTAACATTGAAAACCTGACTTGGATTGTTGTTTACATGTAAATAGTCTTGAATTGTGAGCTTTTCTAAAGTTGGAGGAAAGAAATATTTGTAAAAATTCCTCTAACATTAGTTTGCACCAGCATTGCAGTCACACTTTCAATAATTCCTCACTGTTGCAGAAGTTGTTTATAGTATTTATAGACTGCATGCACCTCTAATGAACCATTAATCATTAGCTTCAATGGATGCAATTAAAATGTGGCAGAAAGCACTCTTGCAAAAATTTAGTACAACTTGGAAACAAGGGCTTCCCTTCACTAGGGAAAAAGGTGAGTACAATTTATGAATAATCTAAAGAATTCAGACTTTTTAGATAATTGTGAAGGCTGGAGGTTAGACTTAATTTTACAGTTAGTCATTGTTAAATGAGTAAACTTGGTTCTTTATCAACCTGATTTTTCTCTGGCCTCTCCCCAGTTATTTGCTAGACCTCTTCACAATGGAAGTAAAACTTATCCCAATGTCCCCATTTTTATAAGTACCACCTATAAATGGCAGTGCAGATTTGGAGAAATGAATCAATGAAAAGTTGTCACGTTGCTTTTCAATTTTCTTTGAGAACCTATTAACTGTCCAAAGCTAAACATGGTACGTCTAAATGCACGTAAGTTGAATGATAGTGCTTGGCAGAATGTTGTTGGTTCAGACTGGCAAGGTGATCATTCTACCTTCATTAGCATATTGATGGGTCACTCAAGTATTTTGTGTGTCTGCGTGTCATTGCGTTATGCCCACGGTGGTCTCTTTGCGTAACAGTTCTGTTCACATCTGTCTGTCTGTCAGACATGAGGTCGTAATAAAATCCATTGGCTTTTTTTTTTGCAACAAATGTGTGCCAGCTTGACAGTGTCATTTGTTGAAATCACTAAACATCACTATAATTATTGCCTGTAGCTAAACTAAGTTGCACTTGCTACTGAAAGCAAAAGGGAATTCTGCTTTTTGCTGTGGAATAGGGGTGGACTGAGTAACTGTCATCAAAAACAAAGTGTGTATTAAAAATTTAAGGACAATGGCTTTAATATAGAGAGATAGTAGGAACTGCCGATGCTGGAGCCTGAGATAACAAGGTGTAGAGCTGGAAGAACACAGCAGGCCAGGCAGCATCAGAGGAGCAGGAAAGCTGATGTTTTGGGTCTGGACCCTTCCTCAAAAACTTTGTTATCTCTGCTTTAATATAGTGCTTCGTTGGATTCAATTAAGATGTTGCACCGATAACTTTAATTATTGGGTCAGATTTAAGATTTTGTTATTTTTTCTATTAATGTTCATGGCCATGATTCCTCCTGAGCATGTTACCCATGTCAATGCTAGTTGTGTCATAATTTTTTATTCTAGCTTTGAATTTAACTGAATTAATTGGCATTCTGTTGGCACCAGATAGAATAATTTGTGCTGCTTTGCATTCCAGTAGGGAAACAGAAGCATTTGAGAATTTTATGAAAGCAAAAATACCAAATGTTGATCAAATTTAAATTTTGAAAATTTAAGTAAAGCTGCCCTTCCACAGATCTTTATTTGAACTCCTGAATACTGGCAAACATGCAGGCATTAATGATCAAACAAAATATTTTGAAGCTTAAATATTTTACTTTAATCTGTGGGAACAGTGAACTTGAAATTTGTGAACTTTGCAGGTTTCTTCGCTGTGTTTAGTTTATTAAATGAGTTTTTTTATTGTTTGTGAATGGAATTGCTTGTCACCACACCACCCCCCCCCCCCCCCCCCCCCCCCCCCGACTCAACCATACTAATAGAAATGACATTCTAAGTATACTTTCCCCCAACATAATTCCAGTTTGGTGTCATGTTGCTGTTACAACTTGATGGAGCACAGTGGTAAATTAATTGTATACTTGTGTATAGGATTACTATAGTAATCAAATGCTGGGATATGGGACAAAAAATGAATATTATGAAACTTAATCCAAAAATACCAGTGAAAGTTTACCTGTGGTTAACCGAGATTTTATGATTAGTGTCAAAAACTGCTTCGCAATGTGTAGCTACCGTGCTACTCATTCCCGCATCCTTGTTTTTATTTAGTAACGCTTTAGCAATTTCTCATCTTTGCTCAATAACACACTGAAAATGCAGGAGGTGACCTGATGGTAGAATTTTCTTCCACTGTCAAGTGTAGGTTGCAGGACTAGTACATCTTGTAGATCTTTTGTTGAAAAATAAGACTTTTGTGTTTCAATTGTGATCTTGCGATAGTATGTTCATGGCTAATAGTTGCTTTGAAACTGAACCTCTCTTGCAGACGGCATCTAGTTCAATTTGTCTCCATCTATCTAGTTTGCACCACACCTGAAGTGTTGCATGCATTGTCAAGGGGTAAGCTAGGTGGAGAAATTAGACAAACCAGGATTGAGTCCATGAAATTTAGTAGGTCGTGATGCTATTTTGGACTAGACCTTATTTGAATGAAATTGGACACCACAAAGTGGCAGGAATTTGAATTTCTTCAGTCAGTGGTGGGGGGGAGGGGCGGGCGGGGTGGTATCTGATATTAAAACAAATTTTGATCAATCTGATTTTAAAATGTTGATTACGGATACTAAGGGAGAGGGTGCGGAGGTGGACATAATTTAATTTGCAGATCAGCCCAGCCTATTTTTTTGAATAGCTGAACAGGTTTGCGGGCTCAATGGCTTCCTAATGCTCCCATGTTGTGCTCTTTCCCTGTACTGTTCTTCTGAAATTTGGTGGGGTTTTTTTTGGTTTTAACTCAAAACAGCTATGTGTAATGTGAGCAACTTCTGAACTTTAAGTGAAGCAGTTTTATCTTGGTTTGTCATGATTACCAGATTGTTCTCTCATAGAAACATAAGCAGGATGGATGGAATAACTTGAAGCATTCCAAATTATGGTGGAAGTGGTGCTGTAGAGCTAGAAACCAGTATCAATTAACATTAGGAAATTGCAATAAAGAACAACTGACGTTTCACCTAAATTTTATATACAATGACAAATTGTTTGTCACCACAATACTGCAATTGGGTTAGTTACCATACTCCATAATACCCCTGGATTCTGAAATCTAGTGTTTCAGGTTTTTTTGGTCCTGGCCAGGCTTATGATGTAGCAAAGGTGATCTGTCTGTCTGCAAAATTGATGGAGGTGAATGGAGTGAAAGTTGGATAGCTGTTTGGGTGTTTTTAATTCACTAATGGGACATAGTTTTTGCTGGTTGGACCTGCATTGATTGCTCATCCCTATCTGCCCTTGAAGGTGATGCTGAAACTTCAGGTGAAGAGAAAAATGCATCCCAGTGTTTACTGTTTTTCTTTATTCACACTGCCTTATCTTTCAAATCTTTCAATCTACTGAAATAGGTATGTATAATGGGGAAGCTGAATTCTTGCATGGCTAATGTAAATCTCTTCCACAAACTGAATTTTCCATGAGATTATAAAGATAGGATTCTTTAGCCGTTTCTTTTTGCTGTTGTCCAAGACCAGTGTTTTCAAAAGCAGTATGATTGGCTGTTTTCTATCTCTGCCCTTCTCAAAGATTCTGTCTCATCAAATATCATTACAATTGTTACATATGGCAAAATTAATGCTTTGAACCAATGTTTCTTGAAGGAGATTGCTGTATATGTCCTACAAATGCATTTATTTATCAACTTTGCCATGAGTTAAGTGGTTTTATTTTACTCCTCCTTTTAGTCTTTTTATCTTACTGTTTATCTTGGTACATTAAGGTTTAGTCTATAAAACTGAATTCCCTTGTTAGCAAGGCAGCATTTTAATAACAAGGCACCAAAGGATTGGAGCAAAACTAGACTTGATGAAAATCCAATAGAAAGCTCTCCGGTTGGAATTATACCTGGAAGAAGTGGTAGTTGTGGCTGTTAAAGGTGAACCTTTGTTGTACACGAGTTTCTCTCTCCCAACCAGCTTTGACTGTCCTATCATTGACCTGCATTGCAATGTTGGAAATGGGAATGTTGGCTGTTTATAAATAGTACTGAATATTATGCAATGACCTGACTGAGGCAATCTATGTCCACATGCTGTAAAAACCTTATCATATTTAGGTTTGGGCTAATTAGTGCCACTAATGTCATACAACTGCCAGGCAATGATGTTCTGCAAGAGAATCGAACCATCGCACTTTACACATTCTGTGGTATTCCCCCAGCAACGAAGCCCTACTTTCAGCTTCTGAATGTTGACTAGAAGCTGAACCAGTCCAGCCATATAAACTTCAGTGGTTATAAGAGCAGGTGAGCCATGGAATTTGAGTAACCGAGCATCTGATTTATTTTTTTCCTTTTTCCCCAAAGGGTGTCTTCTGACTTGGACTTTGTAGATGTTAGTGTGATGCAATACTCTCCACTAGCCTGGAAGAGTACACTTCCAACAGCCAGAGCTCGGTATCCAGAACAAGCCAGCCTGCTTGATGGCATCCTCTTCAACATGAACGTTCTCTTCCTCCACTGCATCCATATACAAAATGCAGTGCAGCAATTTAAGAAAGTTCCTTCAATAGCACCTTCTAAACTCAAGGTTTGCATGTTCTGTCAGGCCATATCCTAGCACCAAGCATTGACAGTAAGTCAAAATAACCGTAGGCGTGTTTGTGCGCGCACATCCGGCATGCTTTTCTGTTTGGAAATAAAGCTCAATAATTTTTCATTCTCTGACGTGCAGACTGGTACCACCATGAATCTTCTCTTGTGGCCTGCACATTTTACTAGAATTGTTTTTGAACATTTCACACTCTACTGTTTGTCTCCTGGGTATATCAAAATTCATGGGTATTTCACCCATGCTATTGATGTGACATGGGTAGGACATGTTTTGCCACACCTCTGAATTGTTAAAAGTAGTAATTCTGGCAAAAAGACCTTTCAGTAGCTTTTTTGAGATCATTGTCATCTTCCACAGTGCTAGGCTTTTGTTTTTATTAAGCGCTTGTAGCTTAAGTCCAGTTCTGTCTTGTAGGAAGGATGTAATTTAAGCTGGCGAGGGTTTTTATTTGTATTGTGGGAACTACGTGTTACTGGCTGACCAATATTTGCCTGCCCCTCTTTGTCCTTGAGGGTGGTAGTGAGCTGCTGCCTAGAACCACTGCAGGCCACCTGTGTGTTGACCACAATACTATTAACAAGAGAATTCCAGGATTTTGACCCAGTGAAAGTGAACGAACGGCAATGTACTTCCACGTCAGGTTGGCGAGTTGCTTGGAGGGGAACCTTGTACATGGCAGGATTCACATGAAGTCAGCTTTGATTCATTTGCCTGGGGAACACATTTCTGTTCATTGTGTCTGCTCAGTATGGAAGTCTTAACTCCTATGCATCTAGGCAGGGCGCCTATCTGTTGTGTTCCTGAGATGCTGCTTGGCCTGCTGTGTTCATCCAGCTTCACACTTGATTATCCAGGGCTCCTATATGCTTGTTCTCTCGTTCCCATTTATGATGCAGGTAAAACAGCATTTTTGAGGTGAAAATTGAAGCTGAATGTGAAAATAGCTTTCTTAGGAAATAGTGTTGACCGAGGTAACTACAGGCCTAAGCATGATTTTTGGCATCAAAACATGTGATCATCTTGTACATTTGGTTGGCTTCATGTGTCACTCATGATGTCTCCATTGTCTTGCATTGAAAGCAAATAACTGTTTCTAGAGCATTTTTGTCACCTCACTTAGTAATTATTAACTTGTTCTGGCATTACACTTTTTATAATTTCAGTTTGTTTTCTAGTGTATTGGAGAGCAAATTCCTCTTTTTTTTTTCTTTAGCTGTGCACTTTGTCATCCAGTTAGCCTACAGAATTTTTTATTCTTCCTTTTATACCTATTTGCTATTTCTTGGAGTGTTGGGTTAAACAATATAGCTACTGCATCATCTCAACCTGTGTCCACTTGCCAAAACGTGGAAGACCTTATTTAGTTGTGAACATTGTAGCTATTTCAGATGAAATGTCACTGAGAGTTATTAAAATCCTTTAGGACAAGATTCAAGTCTTGCTTTAAATTTCTAGTTCATGCCTTTCCTAGTCCCTCTTCAGTTTAAAAGGTAGTAATGTTCTGAACTTAATTTGCTTTTCAACATATTTTAGTGTAAAATAGGTTTATTTGTATTAAATAGCTTTTATAAAGTATGCACTTTCCTTACTGTTCGACAAAATAACATCCAGAACTGGAGCAAGATCCCACGCTGCAAAAACGGACCATTTGAAGAAGGGATAACAAGGCTTACGAAGGATCTTCTTTTGAGATGGCAAACTGAGAAAACAAACATGTCTCTTCAACTCCTAAGTTGGTGGTTCTTTTCAATACTTTTCACTGTGCTTGCAAGCTTATTTCAGTGTTAAAGTCCAAGGGGCATGAGTGTCTCCACGTTGCTTCAGATTTCCCATGTACACTTGATATAGGTTCACGCCAGCACTCGAGGTGGAGTTAAAGTTGTTTGTTTCTTTGCTCAATGAATCAGAACAGTTACTGTTCTGCACGTTACTCGTGTACTTCGCAGCGGGATTAACTTATTTTAATAAGATAGGAAGGTTGCTGACATGGAATGTGAATTATTGGCAAATCTTCAGTTTTTTTTCCCCCACCATAGCGAAATGTTCATTAGCATCTACATATAATATGGTTTTGAGTTGCCTCAATAACATTAGAGTGCAGGTAAAAGCAAACCGGGGGACTTGCAGCTTTGTAGACAGCAAATAAGAGCACAAATAAAAGCTATCAACTAAGACCAGATTGACTGAGTAAAGAAACAAAAGTTTTCATTTCCAGGTGATATGATTAGAAAAAAAGGATGTCAAGTCAGAAGTGTTACTGAAAGCTTGATTAAGTAGATGAGTTGTATAGAGCACCTTGGAAGGATTGATGTGGAGACATGTGGAAGGCTTTCAAATTGTGACTAGTCTGTCAAGATCTCCACTTGAGAAATAAATATTCACCAGGTGTATTAGTGATTTAGTTGATTAAAATGTCAGTGAAATTTGGCAATTACATGGATGATATTAAGCAATGTAGATGTAAACAGCATTACAGAGAGATTAGTTAGACTAAAGCTGGAACATTTGGAGCTTTAGGAAATTGAAGGTTGATTTAAAATTGATGTGGGCAGTGATTTTACTTCCTCAATAGTGGTATATGAGACGTCCAACAGTTGAGAGACAATGGCATTGCAACTCACTTCTGAAGTCCTGAAGCTGTGTGGTGCATCTGAACAGCATCTCTTGGCATTAGTGGGGGTACGACTTGCCAAGATGTTTCTTTGTTCCTTGACATCGGATATTAGTAGTTGCTGAAACCATACTGCAGCCTACAGACAGCAAATTAGAAAAGCACTTTTTGCTGCCAAAAGGAAAATCCAAGCCCTGAAGTGATATAAGTAGGCCCGGGGCAACTTTCTGCTGCTTACAGAGCATAAGACTAGATGACACTGTTTTAAAATTGTTTCAGAGATAGTAGGAATTGCAGATGATGGAGAATCCGAGACAACAAAGTGTAGAGCAGGATGAACGCAGCAGGCCAAGCAGCATCAGAGGAGCAGGAAAGCTGACGTTTCGGGTCTAGATCTACTGTGTTCATCCAGCTCTACACCTTGTTGCAGTTTTAAAATGAGTTTCTTCTTTGAACTCTTTCACATCTGGCAATTGATGCTAGAACAATTAATGGCAAAATGTGGTTGATAATACTATTGGATAACAAATCAAAAGTGCTACCTGCTTTTCATGTATCTGGAGGTAGGTCATAGGTCAGTCATACAGTGGGAAATGGGACTGAATGGCAACTTTATAGTGCACGTATTGTAATAGCTCCAAAGTGCTTCAAAGACATAATGAAATTGAGCCACTAGAAGAAAAGGCCAATAACTGAACCCTGAAATCACGAGGTGCCTTTTAAGAAATGTTCAAAAGGAGCAGATTGAGATGAGACAGGAGAGAATCCAAAACTTAGGCACCTAAAGACATGACCACTGTTAGTGGATCTATTAAAATTAGATGTTCAAAAGACACAAATTTTTAAGAACTGAGATATACAGTACCCTGCATCCTTTGAGGATGTTAATGAGAAAATAAAAAGGAGGCATATGATGCATACTACAATAACAGCAATAGATAAGACCATATCAGGAAGAGTACCTCATACAGGAGAGGGCTAAGGCTGCAATATGGAAGGCTAAGAGGAAGCATGGGGAAAGGAAGGCAGCCTGCCATAACAGGTAGTCAAACATTCTTCAAATCCATTAATAGTAAACTATTTGAGGGCTAGTGGGGACAATGAAGAATAAGCAGGGCAAAGAGTTTGGCAGAGATACTAAATGAGTAATTTACATCAGTATTTACCAAATTAGGTGGTGTCAGTGATCCAGCTGACAATTTGAACATTGAGCAATAGTGATAGATGAAGAGGTGCTATAAAGGATGGCAACATTCCTGGTAGAGGAGTAGTCATGCCTCAGATGGGAGGCAACCTAGATTGCTGAGAGGAAAGGATACAAATTGAGTAGCAGTTGACAAGTTTTCCAGGCCCCTCTGAATGCAGGATTAGCCTCAGGGGACTCGGGTTGCAAATGTGACACCTTTGTTTAAGAAAAGTGCAAAAAGTAACCCAGGAAACTTGGGATCTGTCAGCTTGATATCCAATAGTGAGAAAACTGGAGGCTGTAATAGAGGATAAGATAAATACACACTTGGAGAAAAGTAAGTTAATAATAGACAATAAACATGACTTTGAGGGCAAGTCTCGTTTGTCAAATTTGAGTTCTTTTGCAAGGTTATACTGGCTATGGATATATATTTTGACTTGCAGAAAGTGTATGATATGTTGCCATGTGGCAAGTTCGTTAGCAAGTAAGAAATGTTTGAGATTGGGTCCTTCTGCAGCATGGATGAGAGGCTTTTTTGGGGGGAAAAAAAGGCAATGGGGTAGGTATAGATGGGTACTTCGCAGACAGGAGAGCAGTTGAACGTAGTGTTCCCTGGGGATTGTTGGAACCCTTGCTTTTTCTGATTTTATAAACTATTTGAAGACAGAGATTTTTTCCCTCAACAGCTGAAGTTACAAATGATACTGAGAGAAAATAGTGAATTGTGAGGATAGTGCTGAGTGCCTTCAGAGACACAATGAAATTCATCTGTTGGGTTTCTGCCAATTGGGTAATGCAGAAACATATGAGGTAATACATTTAGGTAGATGAAATGTGAAGAGACCATACAGGATTGATGGTAGAACTGAAGGGTTCAGGTACATAATTCTCTGAAGGTGGCCAGGCAAGTTGACACAGTTGTTAAGAAGGCTCATAGGATCTTTGGGGTTATAAATGGAAGCATAGTGTATAAAGGCAAGGAAGTGGGGCTACATCTGTTTGAGCCATGGATGTCAAACTCTAGAGAGAGTGCAAAGGAAATTTACGAGAATGATGCCAGGAATGAGGGATTTCAGTTGCAAGAAAAAATTAGAATTTGGGCATGTTCTCCTTGCAACAGAAAAGAGGTGATTTTAATGAAGTGTTCAAAATTATGAACAATTTTGACAATGAAGAATATGCTGTATCCACTAATTAGCATATCAGTAACTATGGGTCACAGTTTGAGATTGTCAGCAAGAGAGCAGGGAGTGAGATGAGAAGAAACTTGTTAGGATTTAGAATATTCTGTTTGGGAGAGTGGCGGAGGCAGATTCAATAGGAGGTTTCAAAAGAATTGGCTATATAATTGAAAGAGAATTTAGAGAGCTACACAGATAGGGCTGGAACATAGGACGAGCTGGGTAAAATGTTTTGGGAACAGGTACAGATACAATAGAATAGCTGCCTCCTGTACTGTAAAATTCCGAATGGAGGATTGTGGAGTTGGAGGTAATTAGATTGCTTCTCCGCCCCCACCCCCCCACCTACGCAGTGAAGCAATGTAGAAGATTGTAAACAAGGATGAGAAATTTTAAATCAAAGTATTTGTTCCAGACAACAAATGTAGGTCAGCAAGTACAGGGACATTAGATTAATACACCTGCAAGAATTTTGGAACGGAGGTCGTAGGAACTGCAGATGCTGGAGAATCTGAGACAAGGTGTGGAGCTGGATGAACACAACAGGCCAAGCAGCATCAGAGGAACAGGAAGGCTGACGTTTCAGGCCTAGACCCTTCAGAAATGGGGGACGGGGAGGAGGTTCTGAAATAAATAAGGGGAGGCAGATAAAAGCTAGATAGAAAAGGGGTGGAGAGAAGACTGACCGGTCAAAGAGGCAGGGACGCAGCCAGTGTAGGTGGGGAGGTAGGTATGAGATAGGTCTGTCCAGGGAGGATGGACAGGACAAAGGGTGGGATGAGATGCGGGTGGGGCTTGAGCTGGGAGGTGGGGATAGGTGGAAGGACCGGCTAGGGAGGCGGGGACGAGCTGGGCTAGTTTTGGGATGCGGTCGGTGGTGGGGAGATTAAGCTTGTGAAGCCCACATTGATACCATGAGGCCACAGGGTTCCCAAGCGGAATGAGTTGCTGTTCCACAAACTTCGGGTAGCATCATTGTGGCGGGATGGACATGTCATCTGCGGAATGGGAGGGGTATTTGAAATGGCTTGCGACTGGGAGGCCCAGTCGTTTCGTGCGAGCTGAGCGTAGATGTACCGCAAAGCGGTCCCCAAGCCTCCGGTCATGTTTTGGAGAGAGTGGAAAATGGGAGCTGAGGCAGGATTCCATTGAATTAGTCACCTGGATGTCGCAAAAGCATGAATGAAGTGTTTCTGCAGCAGACTCAAACCTCAGACTGCTGTCAGGAATAGTGATGGAATCAGTGACTAGGTAACTGAGTTTGGAAGGTGGGGGCGCCATAGGTTGTAGGAATGTTCTGCTCCTCCAATAATGTCAGTCAAGCTTTGTAAAGGTATGGAAAGAGTGGAGGTGTCAGAGTTGAGGCACTTCATTTGTTAATCTTAGCATGATGTAATTAAAAAAACTATAAAAGCGCTTACTAAGTAGCCTGATGCCATCTTGTGGAACAAACTAAATTCCATGCTCTAAGCAAGAATGCAGTAAAAACACTCGGCAGTACCAATCTGAGACTAACAGCTTTATTAAAATATCTTTTTAAAGTTTTTCACCATTGGTCCAAAAAAATTAAGTGTTACCTAAATATTATTAAATTTGCTTTACTTATCATGGGTTCAAAGCCATCACTTTGGACTTAGTCCCTTTTATCTACCAACGGGACATGGACTGTGTAGAAGCTTCCTGCATGAGGCTTCTGAATTCTTCAACATGTGCCAATAAATCAAGAGGTCTATTATTTAGTGGTTTATGGTGTAAGGTTAACTTTGCCTTGAAATGACCTCCATTTACCAATTTGAAATCTGCGCAGCCACAGTCCAGGCTGACTGTTAGAAGTGGACTGTTTTTGACACAATTTGAGTCAGCAGCAGGTGCTGCAGTGCAGTGTTAAACTATTTTAAGTTTAGGCATGGCAGGGTACCTCTGTTTCATCAATGCCAATTCTCTGCCAGATTAGAAATCCAATATGCTTCATCTTTTAGATACTGTGCACATGGTTGAAGGAGTTCATTCAAGGAGTTGAAGCTTTATTGAAGCAACTGGTAGTATATTTGTAACCTATATATTTGAGGCCTGTGTAGATTTTTTTAAATTTTTCAAGGATATAACCAGAACTGTAGCAGTACAATGCACATGTTCAAGTCATGCAGGTATATCTGCAGTGAATTAAGGAAGAGTTTTGACAGAAGTCTTGTGACTATGAAGTAACAGTATTGAATTCCAAAGCGGGAGGTAGTAGCCCAGTTGATCGGCAATCCAGAGCCCCAGCCAATACTTAGAGCAGCAGCATGGCTATTGAAATTTTGAATTTGAATTTACTAAAGCTGGAACTAAAATCTAGTCAAATGGTGACCATGAAATGTCATTAAATCTGGCTGGTTCATTGTTTTCCTTTATGAAAGGAAATCTGCTGTTCTACCCAGTCTGCCCTAATGTGACTCCAGATTGTCCAATGTGATTGACTTGTAATTGTAATCTTATTTGTCTAGCAAATCCCTCAGTTGTATCTAATGGCTGCAAAGTCTAAGGAACACCCATCAGTGCAGAGTTGAACTAAAATCTGGGAGCATATGTCGAAGTTATAAGTACTAACAAAGAATCTAGTGATGAGAGAATGACCAAAATAGTTAAGCAGGAGATGAAATTTGAGGAAGCTAACTAGAAATGCAAAAACATAACAAGAGCTTCTATTATGTATTTAAGATGGCTTGAAGATGGGAAAGACCGAGTAAAATGAATGTTGGTCCTGGAGTTTAGAATTGTAAGAGGTGATTTGGCTGAAAAATATGAGGGGCCTTAACAGGTTAGAATGTTTCTTGTTTTAACATGATCTAGAACTAGGGTTCACAATTTTAAAAATTAGGTGTCTCCCAGTTTAAACATTGAGAATAACTTATTTGTCTGACCCTATCACTTAGCTCTCTTAAAGTTGGTCGGAGCAGAGTTCTAGACCATGGAACCTCTACAGTACAGACGGAAACAATTCAGCCCATCAAGCCTGCACCAACCCTCTTAACAACAAAGCACTGAGACCCACCCCCTCCTTATGTCTGCATTTACCATTGCTAACCCACCTAACCTACCCTTACCTTGGCACTGAGCAATGTAACACGTCCAATCCACCTAACCTGTGCATCTTTTGGACTGTAGGAGAAAACCAAAGCACCTGGAGGAATCCCATACAGACATAGGGAGAACTTGCAATCTCCACACAGCCACCCAAGACTGAAATCAAACCTGGGTACCTTGTGTTATGATGTAGCAGTGCTAACCACTGCCACTCTTTGAAATTTTAAGGCAGAGGTGGGTAGACTGTTGAGCAAAGGGCTGAAAGGTTTTCGTCAGACAGGAATGTGGATTTGGGATTACAATTGGATCAGTCATGATAGAGCAGGCTCAATGGAGTTGACTGGCATAATTCCAATCTTGACTTGTATGTATACACAATGTGCAGAACATTACCAAAACACTGACCTCATTGGTCAAGTAAGAAATTTTAAAATAAAGACTGGAGTGACACCACTGGGTTTGTCTGTAAAGAATATTGCTAGAAAAAAAAATTGTTTTTTTTTGCTGTTAATTGTTACTGACTAGGGTGGTGTGCTGTCAGTCAAATCTTGGCATTCCCAGAATTGTACCTGGAATGTTGAACCTTTTTAAAAAGTGCACACAGTCTGTCTTGCAGTCCAAAGTTAACACAAACCTGTGCTAACCAAAAATTATTATTTGTTAGTTGTTACACTAGTGGCAGATAAACATTTAAATCATTAGCTAGCACGCTAATCCCTTTTATAAGCTCCACTTCATATAGCCTGACACAGGCACATGTGTGCCTGCACACAGAAAATATATTTTGGGCAGAGGTAGAAAAGCTAGTCTAATAATTTGGATGTTATTTACCTTCCTTTTCCTGAGTTGTTTTTTGGCTGTCCAGACCCATTGTTCAGATGTCTTCCTCAAGATCGGTTTGACGGAAGTATAGAATGATTCATTTGGAAAATATCTGATTTATAAATTCAAAGGACACTACTTGCAGCAACTGCTGCAGGAAAGGCAATTGATTTTCTTCTAATATAGAGTTTTTATATAGGTAAAGGCCTTTTCTTGTGAAGAACAACTGCAGACACCTGTTTCCTTTTCTCTCTGCGTCTATGTCTCCAGTATAACTGGTTCTCAACTAACTGAGCTGGCTTCACTCAAACCTATCAGTTTCATTTGTAACCTCAGGTGCTCATCCACCTGTACATAACAGGAACCCATGGCCACTAAACATAGTTCCCAATTGATATTAAATTCATTGCTGTGAAATCCAGCCATCATGGTAAATCTGTTTTTAGTAAGGGTGCTTTCTCATTTGAGTCCAGTTTTTTTTTTTAAAATGTCAAGTCAAAAGACATTTTTTATTATTATTATTATTATTATTATTATTATTATTATTATTATTATTATTATTATTATTGTTCTATTATCATGTGCCTTGGTTTATTTTTTTTATTTGTACAAATAAACTTGTGGTCATCTGTTTAAAAGTATGCTCACAGCCTCATGACTGTTTCCCAGCCTTTGAATGACTGGGCAATTGTGCAAACTCTGGGGAAAATAGTGTGAATTTAACAGAAAAGGGATTCTCAACATTGAGGTTAAAAAAAAACTTTGGTGTCCCCTTTTAATGTTTAACCACTAAACAAGGACCCTGCTGGTGAGGTGCCTGGTTGTGCATTAATGTCTCATCTAATCATAAGAGTCTCACCTCATTTGCAGATTGCCATATTGCAGATGACTTTCCCAGTTAGTCGTACTGGGCATCTTCTCCAGGCATCAACCTTGTCTAGAATCCCCCAGCATCTCAAGTCATGCTCCATGGACAAAGTCAGAAATCGCACAACATCAGGTTACATAGGCCAACAGGTTTATTTGAAAACAGGCTTTTTGGAGCCTTAGTCCTCCTTCAGGGGCAAGAAAGGTAGTATCCAATACGGGGGGTTTAAGTAAAAGATCAAAGCTCATACCATTGAGGATGTATTAAACAAACCTTAAATGCTGTTCAATCTTTTGAGTTAGAAGGTTTTAATTGATTAATACGTATACGTATATCCCCAAATTCCTTTCAAGTCACAGCCCTGAGTGCGCTGAAGGCTTTATCAGTGTAAAGAAAAGGTGACATTTTAGGCTAGGCAATGAGACCTTGTTTAGAATCTGTGTTTTAGTTTGCAGTCTGACCTCTTTACACTAATAAAACCTTTAGTTCTCTCAGGACTAAAGGTTTTATTAGTGTAAAGAGGTCTGACTGCAAACTAAAACACAGATTCTAAACAAGGTCTTACATCCAGCATGCATTGCCTAACCTAAAATGTCACCTTTTCTTTACACTGATAAAGCCTTCAGCGCACTCAGGGCTGTGACTTGAAAGGAATTTGGGGATTTACATATACGTATTAATCAATTAAATCTTTAATCAGTTAACAGCATCTTAGGTTTGTTTCATGTATCCTCATCAATAGTGTGAATCTTTCGATCTTTTATTTTAACTTAAAATCTGTATCTTATACTAACCCTCTAATACCTAAAGAAGGACTAAGGTCCCAAAAGGTTATGTTTTCAAATAAACCTGTTGGACTGGAATGTAGTGTCATGTGATTTCTGACTTTGTCCACCCCAGTCAACACCCACAGTCCACATCGTGGTCCATGGACAGCAACTGCCTGCACCATCCACAATTGGCATTGACAAAGCACCAGTCTCATCACATCATGGTGGCACATTTTGGGCTATCTTTATAATAGAGTTTAGTCCCTCAGTACAACACATTAGAGCTTATGTTGCTACTAGTGTCTATCCTGAGCACACAAAACTATCATATACATTGGAATAGGATATGTCTCTGGTCACTTAGACTCCTGTCTTAGTGCACACTCCCCATTTCACTTACTATGCTCATACAATGTCCGCTCTGACTTCTAGTGCATTGCAGCTTCATTCTGAACTTGCAGACTCCTAGGTGTTCCATTGTGCTTTACTTTTTAGCACATACTGCTTGTTTATATTTGTCTGCACTCTAATTGAAGTGTTGGGTGTGGGTGCTATATGGCACCATGCTATGCCTATGTCAGACCTGTAAGCTGCTGCTCTGTGCTATATGGCAAACCCATGGCCATTTGCATGTGCTTCTACAATGTCTTAAAGTCTCAAGGGATTAATCCTTCCTCTAGGCAAAGAGGACTGGGTAAGTTTAGGGAGTTGGTCCTCCCCAGACAGGAAATGTGGTGTAATGTCACAAACCTCGAGTTGGAAGAGCATAAATCAGGAATGTTTAGTTCTGTCTGGGAGATGGGATGGATGACACCCATCAAGGGAGGGTGCATGTGACAGTGGCTGTGGTAGACCATGAGTCTTGATGGGAAGTGGGTGTGGTAGCAGAGTTAGTGAATTAGAGTTAGTAACTGAAAAGATGGTTCCTTTTCATCCTTGTGGAATGTAGAAGTTTACTAATATTCCTGAACATTGTTTTCCAGATTGATCACTGCATTGCCCTTGATGCTGACCCTTAATCCAGATTTTTAACTAATGATGACAGTGAAACCATTATTGGATTAATCTGGCTCATTCATGTCCTTTTAGGGGCCACCATCCTTACCTGGTCTGGACTACATGTGACTTAGACCAGTAACAATATGACTGTGATCTCTGGGACAAATAAGGATGAGCTAGCCTAGCTAGTCGTGTGATGGATGAATGGAAAAAAGAAAAGAATTTGAATTTTAAACAAGAATGTGTAAAACACAAATACTGTGAAATATACTAATTGGACTTTCAATTGGGTTGTTAAGATCATTCTAGAAGTCAAAAGTAAAACTAGATTATTTGAAATCATAAATTAATGCTACAGAGTGAAGACTATTTAAAGTTAGGACGAAAAGTTAGCCAGAATTTGATTTGCCACTGCCACTATTAGCTAATGTTTGACTAGAAATGAAAAATATCACCGGGGAGGGGGGGAATAAAACTTGAATTAGATGAGTGAGAAGGAAAAGGGAAAGAAAATCCTGTGAGCCTGCAACTTCTTAATGAACTATATTTTGAAAATGGTAATATTAGTAGCAAAAGAATAAAAGGAAGAGGATTAACAAAGGAGATCTAATTTAAATACCTACATCTTCTGAAGAGAGAGAGAGAGTTTACACTACTGCACCTTTGTTTCTTTTGCTAAATCTCTGTTCTCTTGTTTTCTGGAGGGGTTTTTCACCATGCAATGTACAAAGTTTTCTTTTCGTACTTTACCAAAGTAAATGCTCAGCACTCAACAGGATCAGTTACATTTTATTCTAATTTTTAAAGCCCACTGTCCGTCCAGAGCTGCCCAGCATGATTCATGATATTTTGCCCCGAATGGGGGATATTGCTGCTTGGCAGTGCTGATGGACAGTTTGGTGCACAGGCAGGACTTTCTCTTACTCCAGCAATAGCAGTATAAGCCCCATACCAGCCTTGTGTATCTTTCCCATCCAAATCAAAGCAGCTTTTTCTTTGTGGAAGAATGCATGGCACTGCAACAAAACATCAATGCCCTTCTCCATACACCAGATATGTGCCACGATCCTGTCTCTCTGAAACGTCACACTTCCCCGTGTCTGCAGTTGTACTAACCTTCCAACAACACTAATGCTGTCTTTTTTGTGTACTCTGAACCTTTCATGAAAGAAAAGGCAACTGAGAAAAATAGTTTAAAACTGCAATCTACACCTTTTTGCAAAGAGTGATTTTCATATGTTTCCACCCTTGTCCAATTTGGCATGAAAGTAGGGGGAAGCCTCGGACATCATTCCTGATTTTAGCATGACCACCATCTAGTGGTTTAAACCAGCAACTACAAGCCTGCACTTGGAGCTGCAAGCCCGCAGTTCGTCAACTCACTTCAAGAAGCTAACACATTATGAAATGGAAGGCAAATACCTAATTATCGACGTAACAGCCAATGATGCCTTTTTAAGTAATATATGCAGTTTTGTTTTATACTTCAAGGGATAGGTAATATTGAAAAAACTCTTTTTTTAAATCTTGCTTGCTGTTGGCAAGGAGGGTCTTTGAAGATTTATTCTTTCTGCGGCCAATGCGTTCAATCATAAAAATCCAGAAAAAAATGGAATGTAGTCAGCAAGGTTCCATTGCCTGCAGTAAAATAACATCAGCTTTGTAATGTCAGATGGCCCTTATCAATGTATAATTGTGTGGTTTTGAATGGAAAATGCATCAGTAACTCTTCAACAATTAACCATCAAGGTCATCAAAGCATTATGCTAATGTGCTGTATGCACAAATGATTTAATTGTGTTTAGCCAAACCTGCCAATAATGTTTACAATGCTTGAAATAACTGTTACAAAGAGTTTGCACAACTATGGCTTAAAGTACATTTGCCAAATCAAAATTGACCTATTTGGGCCACATTGTGGGGTAAAATGAAGTAGCACTTAAACATGCAAAAATAGGGGCTATCTTGAATTTTGCCCAGACAAATAAAGTTCTGCGATGTTTCAGCAAGTGCAAATTTTATCGGAGTTTGCTCACAGTATACCAAGGCCATCTGAATTTCAGTACAATAGTGACTTGTTACAGTTGGTCGCCTCACTGAATTGGTTCGTTGTTCTGCAGACGTTTTGTTACCCAGCTGGGTAACGTCGTCAGTGCAGCCTCCAATGAAGCACTATAGTGTTTTCTTGCCTGTGATTTAAACCCTAGTGTCTGTTGAGCTGGATTACCTCACTTCCAATTTTCCCTCACAGTGGAATGTATATAGGGCCTAGCTCTGTTTGTTGGTGGCTTTCTTAGTGGAGAACCAGGCTTCTAGGAATTCCTGTGCTTGTCTCTGCTTTGCCAATCCTAGGACCTTGGTGTTGTCCCAATTGAACTGGTGGTTTTCCTTATCCATTGGGATAGAGATGAGTCAATATTGGTTGTGTCTTTTTGTTGCCAGTTGACGTTCGTGTACTCTTGTCGCGAATTTCCTTCCTGTCCATCCAATATAGTGTTTGTCATAGGCCTTGCAGTGAATCTTGTATAAGACATTGGTCTTGCCCATAATGGGAAGTGGATCTTTGGTTCGGTTTAGCAGTTGACGTAGGTTGATGTGGGTTTGTGTGCAACTCTAGTGGCCATAGGAGACTTGTGGTCAGTTCAGATGTGTTCTTGACATAAGGTAGCGTGATGGGTGTTGGGGCATGTAGTATCTTCCTGATGTTTGTGCAGGCATCTTCTGACCCAGTTTTTTTTTGTGTATGGGTTGTCTTTGAGTACTTGGTGTTCCTCCTTGGCATAGCTGTGTGTTGCGTCTAATGTTCTCATGCAACTGTGTGTGTGTGTGTGTGTGTGTGTGTGTGTGGTGATTTGCTATTGAAATTTAGTACTTGGTGAGTGTGTGTGGCTTTCCTGTGTTCCTTTTCTTTTGTTAAGATTTCTCCATTTTGGTCCTGCGTTCCACCGTGATGTCCAGGAATGGGACCTATTTGTTCTTCTCCACTTCTCTGGTGTATTTGATCTCAGTAAGGGTGTTGTTTATTAGTTTGTGTGACAAAGGTGTGGTGTATCCATACTTTATACTGGGCAGACCGGAAGGAAATTAGTTACAAGATTACTGGAACATCAACTGGCAACAAAAAGACACGACCAATACTCACTCATCTACATCCACATGGACAAGGAAAACCACCAGTTCAATTGGGACAAATGAAGTAGAGACAAGCACGGGAATTCCAAGAAACCTGGTTCTCCATGAAGAAAGCCATCAATAAACACAGCTAGATCGTATATGTAGTCCCCTATGAAAGAAAACCAGAAGTGAAGTAACCCAGCTCAAAGGACACCAGAGTTTAAATGACAGGCAGGAAAACACAACAGTGCTTCAGAGGCTGCACTGATGTTACCCACCAGGGTAATGAAATTTCTTGAACAATGAGCCAGCTCGGTGAGTCACCAACCACACCATCCACAACCTGAGCTACAAATCTACTCTAAAACCTTTTAGACAATAGTGTCTCCTTTTGACAAGTTAGTAAATGAAATTTTAATGGACAAAATGCTAGTGTGCCTGTGATAGCTTGAAAGCAGTATTGACTACTGCTCCAGTTTTAGCAGCACCAAATTATCATAAACCATTTAAACTGGCTGTTGATGCTGAAAGTAAGCATGTAAAATCCAGCCCATTTTGTGGAATATCGAGGGTTGACAAAAAGTTTTAATTTTCAAACTTTAACCAGTATTTAATTTGCAAAGATTAACTTGCAATTAGAGAAGTTGAGAAGGTTAAGAGAAAAATGTAAGATGAAAACCAAGAATCCTGAAATGAATGAGTTAATTCATTTGCATTCATCTACATTTTAGCAGGCCTCCTGTGTGCCTTATTTTTGGTTGTTTATTTCACAGTCAGTTTGGCAGCATGTCTTCAAATGACATGTTCACTGTATCATAATGTGTCCTGAGAGAACCGAGATCTTATGCTCCATTTCTTGGGTTGCTTTAATCATGAGACTCTTCTGGTGCTATGCTCCATTGTTGTAAACTACGAGCTTAATTATACCCCAGAGTGCCACAGGAATAGAGTGTTTGTTCATAATACTTTGTTGAAATAAATGCCTGTTGGATTCTTCAATACCTCAACATTCATATGCAGTTTCTCATGTTGTTGAGAGAAAACATGATGCAACAATACATAAGTAACATACCCTGTTCAAGATGACCTTCCTGTGCTAGCAGTGTTCATTTAGAAAAGTCTCCAATATCTTGGCTGCCTTCAGGAAGCATCGTTTAGATAAGGTAAAGGGCCTTATTGTTGGCATAGTACTTGGATGGATGCAAGAACGGTGTTTTTGTGGCAGGCCAACTACAGTTGCATACTTTAGCTGCAGTCAGCTCTGCTATTACAGACAGCAAAGTGCCAATCCAACAGCATCTGTTACCGATGTGGTGTGCTGTGCCTACTCAAAAGTAATCTAGCTTTTCTCATCTGATAAGCATAGGACAGCATGCCACATATGCAAGAAATCCAGTTCCGTAGACCACCAGACCCCAGAAGAGAAAAAAAGGGCAGCCTGCAAGACGGTGCAATGGTTCAATGGTAGAAGCAAAGGAAGTCTTAAAGTGTAGAAAGAAAAACATGTCAGTGAAGCTCTAAGCTAACCAAGAAAAGGACAAAGTTCAGAAGATGACCAAGCTCTTCATTTGTTAATGTCTCAAACGAAGTCAATGGTAATAAGATTGGAGATTTCTACAGCCATTAGTATCATGTCCGCTGAAAAGAGAGGACAACAAATGGTAATAACTTAAATTAACAACGGGGTAAAGTCAACGTGTTAACACTATGCATCTTACTAAAGACTACCTCACAGCCTATGATGCATCACCAATTCTGTGCTTTGAATCTCACCACAGTGTCAAGACACAAGTTCATTTTGGCTTCCAATATACCTGGTAATTCCTGATAGGTACCACTAGTCCTGCAGTTGCAGCACTGTCAGTATATACTGCTCTTGGTATGGCCACAACTAATGAGATTCAAACCATACTGATTTGTGGTGGAACAGATCAGATGTAAACTGACTAAGGAGCCTTGGATGACCGGAACAGAGGTGCTTCTCGTCAAAAAAGGCAGCTTACGTAAGGTGGAGGAAGCAAGGGTCTGGCACAGCTTTAGAGGATTACAGGCTTGCTTGGAAGGAGCTCAAAAGTGGACTGAGGAGGGCCAGGAGGGGGCACGAAAAAGACTTGGCAGGAAGGATTAGGGAGAACCCGAAGGCATTGTATTCATAGGTGAGGAATCGGAGAATGATCAGGGAGAAGGTAGGGCCGATCAGGGATAGCATAGGGAACTTGTGTGTGAAGTCTGAGCAGATAGGGGAAGCCCTAAATGAGTTGTTTGCTTCAGTTTTCACTAAGGTAAGGGACCTTGTTGTGAATGAGAACTTTGAGGAGCAGGAAAACAGGTTTGAACAGATCGAAATTGAGGAAGTTGATGTGCTGGAAATTTTGGCAAACATTAGATTGATAAGTCCCCAGGGCCAGACCAGATTTAACCTAGGTTGCTCCAAGAAGCGAGAAAGGAGGTTGCCAAACCCCTGGCGAAGATCTTTCCTTCCTCACTCTCAACGGGAGTCGTACCGGAAGATTGGAGGGAGGCAAATGTTATTCCTCTTTTCAAGAAAGGGAACTGGGAAATCCCTGGAAATTACAGACCAGTCAATCTTATGTCTGTGGTCAGCAAGGTTTTGGAAACAATTCTGAGGGATAGGATTATAACTATTTGGAAAAGCGTAGCGTGATTAAAGGGAGTCAGCATGGCTTTGTGAGGGACAGGTCATGCCTTACAAATCTGATTGAGTTCTTTTAAGGATGTTATGAGACAGGTTGATGAGGGTCAAGCAGTGGATGTGGTGTACATGGACTTCAGCAAGGCATTTGATAAGGTTCCCCACGGCAGGCTCATTCATAAAGTCAGGAGGTATGGGATACAGTGTGATTTAACTGTCTGGATTCAGAATTGGTTGGCTGGCAGGAGGCAGAGAGTGGCTGTAGATGGTAGGTATTCTGCCTGGACGTCAGTGCTGAGTGGTGTCCCGCAGGGCTCTGTTCTTGGGCCTCTGCTCTTTTGTAGTTTTTAATAAATGACTTGGACAAGGAGGTTGAGGGGTGAGTTAGTATGTTTGCTGATGACACAAAGGTTGGAGGTGCCGTTGATAGTATCGAGGGCTATTGCAGGCTTCAGCGAGACATTGACAGAATGCAGAGCTGGGCTGAGAAATGGCAGATGGAGTTCAACCTGGATAAATGCGAAGTGATGCATTTTGGAAGGTCGAACTTAAATGCTGAATGTAGGATTAAAGGCAGGGTTCTTGGCAGGATGGAGCAACAGCGGGATCTTGGTGTTCAAGTGCATAGCTCCCTCAAAGTTGCCACCCAAGTGGATAAGGTTAAGAAAGCATATGGTGTTTTGGCTTTCATTAACAGGGGGATCGGGTTTAAGAGCCGCGACGTTATGCTGCAGCTCTACAAAACCCTGGTGAGACCACACTTGGAATACTGTGTCCAGTTCTGGTCGCCCTATTATAGGAAAGATGTGGAGGCTTTGGAGAGGGTGCAAAGGAGGTTTACCAGGAAGCTGCCTGGACTGGAGGGCTTGTCTTACAAGGAGAGGTTGACTGAGCTCAGACTTTTCTCTCTGGAGAGAAGGAGGAAGAGAGGTGACCTGATCGAGGTGTACAAGGTAATGAGAGGCATGGATAGAGTCGATAGCCAGAGACTTTTCCCCAGGGCAGGATTGACTGCCACGAGGGGTCATAGTTTTAAGGTGTTAGGAGGGTATAGAGCAGACGTCAGAGGGAGGTTCTTCACCCAGAGTGTCGTGAGCGCATGGAATACTTTGCCAGTGGTAGTCGTGGAAGCAGAGTCGTTAGTGACATTTAAGCGACTGCTGGACATGCACGTGGACAGCAGTGAATTGAGGGGAGTGTAGGTTAGGTTATTTTATTTTTGGATTAGGATTAATCCACAGCACAACATAGTGGGCCGAAGGGCCTGTACTGTGCTGTACTGTTCTATGTTCCAAACACAATTACATCAAAGTTTTTGAATGCTGCTAGTCAGAGATTTGATGTGTTGTAATGTTAGGGTTGATAGAGTATTGCATCTTTGGATGATACAACTCAATTTGCTGATTGTCCAAGGAGGTGTAATGTACACCTTCAAGAGAAGTTTTGACTACAACTCAATGAAATGGAGTGAAATGTTACAATTAGAAGGTCAGCTGCCACACACACTTGCAGCTTTTATCACTTTCATTTTAAAGTTGCACTTTAGAGTTAAGGAAGATCCAAGAGCCCTGAACTTTTCACAACAGCTGTCCACACAAAATACTGAGGGTGGAAGAATGAAATGTCAAGATTTATTGTGCACAATCCTATTCCAAGCTAGATGCGATGCATAGATCTGGCAATTTAGCAGAATAATCCCAAGAGCTCAGGACCTTTAGGATAGCATTTGGAAAATATTGTTTCCAGCAGTGCACGGATAATCTTATTGAAGATGTACCTGTCTGTTTTTGCATTGGTGAAGGTAACATCTTTATGGATAAGATAAAGACAGAACTTGACCTGCACCTTCCCCTGCTGTTGACAGCTGTGTGACAACAAGAATGTGAAGTGGCACGTCAGCATCAGCCAAACAAATGTCTTGGGGTCCATCCCAATCCAATAAAGTGTGAGGATGTTAAATAAACATTAAAAACTGTCCTCACAGGATAGTTAAGAGGATCTGGAACATTGCCCTGGATATCAAATGTCCTCTCATTGTATGGTCCCAATTTCACAGACAAGGTATCTGTGCTGAGAGATTTGTTTAAGGATATTCCATATGTGTGGCAAAACTAACCACCAAGATTTTCTCAAGTAAGGTTCTATTAGTTAAAGAGATAATAGGAACTGCAGATTCTGGAGAGTCTGAGATAATGAGGTGTAGTGCTGGATGAACACAATCCAAGCAGCATCTTAGGAGCAGGAAAGCTGATGTTTTGGGCCTAGACCTTCATCAGAAATTCTGATGACATCCCTTATGACATCTAAAAATAGTTAGACCTGCACTCAAAGGTCTATAACCTTTAAGGGTCACAGACCAGGAGGCACAACATGGGATCTGCTTTCTAGTGTGATCGTGACCGCCCACTAAGGTAGTGATCAGAACTGCACTCAGTGCGCTTGTAATAGCAGAACCAGTGTTTATACAGTTCTAAACTAACCTTTCTACTATATTATATTTTACAGCTTGTTTGTACATGAGGTTGAATGACCTACTGATGTGCTGTAATTTGCTGAATATTCTAACAGAGTTGGGATCATGTTTGGGATTTTTAAAATGTTAACGCCTTACTCAAATCCAGATCTACTGCGTCTGGGTGTTAAACTCAATCCTTTTCATTTTACCTTAATGCCTTGGAATTTTTTATCATTGAATCTGAGCAAGTGCTGTCATGTTCTACGCAGTGCTGCTCCTATACTAGTTACACTTTCTTGGCACAGTAGTTACACAGAGTACAGAGTTGGCAAGTTATGGTGCAGTTGCACAGGAAATTGGTGAGATTGCACCTGGAGTATTATGTTCAATTTTGGTCACTCTGCTATAAGAAGGACGTTACTAAATTGGAAAAAGTGCAGGAGAAATTTACAAGGATGTTGCCAGGACTCCACGGACTGAGTTATAGGGAGAGGTTGGACAAGCCAGGTGTTTTTTCTTTAGAGCATAGGAGACTGAGGGGGGTATCTTCTAGAAAAGTGTACAAGATCATAGGAGACATGAATAGGGTGAATCCACTCAGTCATTTCTCCAGCTTTGAGGAATTGAGGACTAGAGGGCATCAGTTTAAGGTAAGAGGGGAAACAACACATGAGAACCTGAGGGGCAAGTTTTTTTACACAGGGTGGTACATATATGGAATGAGCAACCAGTGGAAGTGGTTGAAGCAGGTACATTAACAACATTTCAACATTTGGATGAATACGTGGATGGGAAAGGTTTGGAAGAAAATGGGCCAAGTGCAGGGAAATGGGGTTAGAATGGATGGATATTTTGATTGTGTGGACCTGTTTGGGCTGAAGGGCCTGTCTCCGTGCTGTACGACTCTATGCCATATCGGCCACCTTTAAAGAAGAAGAGTAGTCAGTATTAAGGACGTTTGCTTGTCAGAGACACTTTCATTGTTTAATTGCAAAAGCATGCTCCATTTATAAGACAATTATCTGAAAGTACGTACAATCTCAATCTGTTCAATACAGTTTTTGCAGAGAGAAGCAAAACAAATGACATAGGAATTTGACATCCCACAGAACTACCATGTGCTTTTGTAACTGCAGGCATTTTTAATTCATACATGAAAAATATTTACATCTGTTTTGAGACAAGAGGGATCTGAGAATTGCTATACCTTTGCAGAAAGACTATCCCAAGTCTTTCCCCATTGTGCCTTGGTAGCAGCTGCCCCAAGCTTTCGTGTTATCCTGAGCACGTAGTCTAGAACCTTGGAATGTGCCAGTCTGCAGCACTGTCACCTCTTTACATAGGAAGGTCGACAAGTTTTGGGCAGACCAAAGAGCGTCTTTCACCAGGTTCCAGATTCAGTCAATGTTTCCACGAGGGACAGGTGATGCAGAATGATCTGATCATTTGGAGCAGTCTGCAGCAATGAAGCCAAGCCTGTCTTTCATAACATCAGGGACAGCTAGAACTATGCTATGTAGTGTCACTTAGCATTTGCGTACTGAGGGTCATTGCACAGCTTAATGTGGCTGAACATGGAGTTGGGTCCATCCTTACTCCCTTTATTTTGAGTTTTGTACGTGGTGTCCTTGTGGACACTGTCCATCGTTAGCTTTCAGATGAAGTGGAAGATAGATCGAGTGACTGCAGAAAGACTTCATTTCAAATTATTTATGTGAGATGCATTTAAATCATGTGGTATGGAAGTGTATTCTCCTTTTAAAATGAAGTATAATTGAAATATAGCTTTTTTGACAGACTGACTTTGCAGTGAGGTTTTTGTGCTTAAGTGAGATTAATGTAAGGCTGACGTTTCGGGACTGGACACTACTTCAGAAAATTTTGGTACAATACAACTTAAACATGGTACAATAATATCACCCTCATGTTGAAAACAAAGGAGATGGATCAATAAATCCACTCAAAGTTCCAGATGATCTCAATCTGTGAAAATTTGGACTTTGGACCCTGGGATTGGGAGATGGTGGCAACAGTGATAACAGTAATAATGTTAATTATTAGGTTAATGATTACAAAGACTGTGCAAGCAAGCAAAAGTAAACTACAGGATAACATAGAGCAAGTGAACAGAAACAAGTAGATGTGTTATGGACTCATGTAAATCATGATGAAATAACTGATCACATCTATGACATCAGTAAGAGTAATGACATACCCTAGCAGGCGTTTGAAAGAAGAGCTATCTTTGGCACTACACTTGAGAGCTATATTTGTGAGCCAACTACTTACAGATGTAAATGAATGAAACGTTACAGTAGATAATCAGTTAAGAGCCCTGGAGATGAGGAGCAGGCGGTCTTGGGGGCTGTGTGTGTAGAGACACGCAGTTTGAGAGACTTCAGACATGTGGCAGTATTAACTTAAAGAACAAGATAAAGCAATTTTAGTAAGGGAGGTGCTTCCAAAGCATTTCCAGAGATTGCTCCTTAATTCTCTTGACAGCCATGTGTTAAAAAGGGAAAAGTATGCATGAAAACTGAAGGCAAATTGGCAGCAGTGCTGAGACTGACATTGCTGATAATATGACGTTCAAAATCCTCTCTCCAGAAGGTTAGTTTGTCTTCTGTGACTTTGATTTCCACAAAAAAATCCCCAGGATGCATCGGAGGACATGGCAAATGTTTCACTGTTAACTACCCCTAACTAACCCTGTCCCTGAAAAGCTGTTACTTATTTGGCCATCTTTGAGTAAAATATGGTCTCCTTTTAATGTCCGCACATAATTGAAATTTCCTTTCTACCAGCAGTATCATGATTTGAGTGTGTTTCTGCTTCCATTCTATCCTGTATGTCAAATGAGAGCTTTTGGGAAAGAAAACTTGCAGAGTTAGAAGTAGATTTGTCATTTATAGTATGACCACTTTGCTGCTTTTCTTTCAATGAAAGCAAATTTGGATTTTGGTCTAAGGTAGAGTTAAATGGGGAGGCAGCAGAAATTTGGGCAAAGATCTTTGGGAGGTAATTTGCATAGGCCAAGTAAAGAGATGAAAATAGCAAATCCAGAATTTTAATTCAAATGTAAGTAGGACAATAAGCAAATGTTATGACCCAGGACAATGTTTAATTTATGACGTGTATACAGAATAAGCAATATATAGAAGAAATTGCCAAATGGAATAATGAAAATGAAAAGCCTGGAACTGGTTAATTAGCATTTGGAATGCTACAGTGGATGCATCTTTGAATCTTTCTGAATGTATAAATGCAAATAAGCTAATGGTGTTTCTCACTCTGTGATCACAGTGCTGAGAATCCTGTCAGAGTGTGACAAGCTGCTGTTGTTCATGTTTCTTCTCTTGCCATTTCTTCAGGAGATCAGCTGCTGCTGCTTGTGTTGGCTGGCACCATAATGCATCATTACTTGCCAGCTCATATAATAAGCTCAGTTTTGCAATGCCCACATTCATGTTGCTTAGCTTAACATCTGTGGTCAGCACAAGGTTACTAACAGTGCCTCTACATATCCTTTTTTTTTATTTTTATCCTGCTTTTAAAAAGTAAATGTACAATCATGAAGCCAATTAGGAATAAAATGAAGTGAAGGTAGAGACTATGGTTGAAGCATTTAAAGATAATTGCGAAGCAGTCATTACTAAAAATGATGCTACAGTGTCCTCATAAAGAAGTGTTGTAAAGGAAGTGGATGGGACTTAAAAAACACATGAATAGGAGCAGGCCTGTCTCCAGTAGCCCTTGCCTCCCGTGTGCATCTGAAATCTGGCTGAAAACATCTGAAATGAAACATCCATCCCCCTACCCTTTCTGTATAACCCTGTATTTCCCATGGCTAACACAGCTAATGTACACATCCCTGAATGCTATGGGAAATTTAGCATAGCCATTCCACCTAACTTGCACAGCTTTGGACTGAGGGGGGAAACGGGAACACCTAGAGGAAACACACACAGACACGGGAAGAATGTGCCAACTCCGTACAGACAGTCACCTGAGGGTGGAATCGAACCCAGGTCCCTGGAGCTGGGAGGTAGCAGTGCAAGCCCCTGTGCTGCTGATAATCACCCCTTATGAGAGGTGCCAGAGTTCTTGGAGGTTTTCAAATATCACAATACCATTCGAAGGAGGGGAGAGTGACAACTACAAATCAACCAGCCCTGTCTGGGTGAGGAAACATTTCGAGCCAGTTACTCAGCACAATTCATTGCGCTGAATCTTATATTATTTTGGCTAAGAATGAGTTGTGTCAAGTTTTTTGGAAGATTTTTTGCCAGGAAGCATAGAGAGTTCTCTCACTTTATCTTGTCAAATTCACCTCCTTAATTTTATCATTTTTTCTATCATTTAAAATATCTTAATTTAATACAAGCCAAATTTATACAATTTATCCATACAATTTAATTCTTTAACCACTAATACAACCCTGATAAAACTTGTACAGTGCTATTTGAAAAACCAAGATTTACTGACACTACTTCAAATAAGGTTGAACCAAATCTTTGAAGTCAAACTTCTTTACTTTTGTGTTGCATACCCACCCAGATCAAAAGCAACACTCCATTAGCCTTTTGATCATGTTTCAAATCTGGGAACTGCATTCTTGTGATTTGTGTAGACAGACATCCAAACCTTTTTGACTTTCTCGATCCCCAGTGAATGACATTATACTAGTTCTAGCCACTCATTGAAGTTGTGAATGTTTCTTTGTAACATTGTGCTCCTACCTACGCAACTCGGTCTGCCTCCCTGACCTCTGTGACGAGAAAATTTGGATACAGATCTCTCTACTCCTTCACCTTCATGCTATCAAAGAGAATATCCCTTTTATCAGTAAAACTGAACCTTAATGAGAACTGGCTATCATTTTTGGTACCTCATGGAGATTGTGCCTGGCAAGGTCAAGTGGGTTTTTCTAGCACTGTTGAAGCAAACTAGCCTCATTATCTATTCACCATGTCCCTATTGTGACTTGTTCATGCATTCTCCTACTTGACTGAACTACTTGCCATTGCTGGGACATTCCAGGATTCCTGGTACCAATGCCATATATAAAAGGCCATTGTGCACCCAGGCAAATGCATGTCAACATGGAGCTGCCCTAGAAATAATGGGAGCTGCAGATGCTGGAGAATCCGAGATAACAAAGTGTGGAACTGGATGAACACAGCAGGCCAAGTAGCATCTCAGGAGCACAAAAGCTGATGTTTCGGGCCTAGACCCTACATCAGAGAGCTCTCTTTGCAAACACAGACTTGGAGAACCCAGTGGACATGTTGGTTCAGAGGAGGACCAACCTCTTCCCCAGGACCGGTTGGGTCGACCATGCTACTAGACACTGCGAGCCGGGTCTGCATGCTCTCCATGCTCTGGAGAAATGTCCAAAAGTGCAGGAAAAAGATCAGTGACCTTAACTGCTCTATCAGGCTAAATACCACCATCTATACTCTGTTACCTCAATGTCATTCTATCCCTATTACCGCACCCACCTCCTTCCAATGCTTACGGCCTACCACTCACAATATTACATGCAACATCTTCCTTCTTACGCAACCCAAACTCCCACACTACTCACCCGACATGGCCTCTATGCTTTTTACTCCGCTTCACCCAGGACACCTTTTTCTCCAGCTGAATTAGCACAAACAGTAGGACCATCCACTTTCATCTCACTCAATCTCTCCCTTTTGCTCGTTCCAGGATATGGCAGAGAGAGCCATGACTGCCGGTGGGGCCACTGATATTCGGTCTAATCAAGAGTCAGAACATTACAGTGCAGTACAGGCCCTTTGGCCCTTGATGTTGTGCAGACCTATGAAACCAATCTGAAGCCCATCTAATCTACACTATTCCATTATCATCCATATGTTTATCCAATGACCATTTAAATGCCCTTAAAGTTGGCGAGTCTATTACTGTTGCAGGCAGGGCCTTCCACACCCTTACTACTGTCTGAGTAAAGAACCTACCTCTGACATCTGTGCTATATCTATCATCCCTCAATTTAAAGCTATGTACCCTCATGCTAGCCATCACCATCCGAGGAAAAAGGCTCTCACTGTCCATCCTATCTAATCCTCTGATCATCTTGTATGTCTCTATTAAGTCACCTCTTGACCACCTTCTCTCTAACGAAAACAGCCTCAAGTCCCTCAGCTTTTCCTCATAAGACCTTCCCTCCATACCAGGCAACATCCTGGTAAATCTCCTTTGCACCCTTACCACTGCTTCCACATCCTTCCTATATTGCAGCGACCAGAACTGTATGCAATGCTCCTAGTGTGGCTGCACCAGAGTTTTGTACAGCTGCAACATGACCTCATGGCTCCAAAACTCAATCCCTCTACCAATAAAACCTAACGCACCGTATGCCTTCTTAACAAGCCTATCAACCTGGATGACAACTTTCAGGGATCTATGCACATGGACACCGAGATCTCTCTGCTCATCCACACTACCAAGAATCTTACCATTAGCCCAGTACTCTGTATTCCTGTTACTCCTTCCAAAGTGAATCACCTCACACTGTTCTGCATTAAACTCCATTTGCCACCTCTCAGCCCAGCTCTGCAGCATATCTATGTCCCTCTGTAACCTGCAACATCCTTTCGCACTATCCATAACTCCACCAAATTTAGTGTCATCCGCAAATTTACCAACCCATCCTTCTACGCCCTCATCCAGGTCATTCATAAAAATGACAAACAGCAGTGCCCCCCACCCCCCCGCCCCACCTTGTGCACAAAGTCGCCTTGCAGTAATGTTACAATGAAATGGAACCACCTAAAGTGTAGCATTGAAGTAAAGAACTGTAATGTAAGTAGATCGGGGATGTGCCATGGTCATGTGGTGAGGTTGGTACATGTTGGATGCTAATGTGCATGTATGGGGACATGTGTGCATAGCTGCCCATGTAGTGCACCTTAGGATGTTAGTGCCTGGCGTCTGAGATGGAGGCCTGAAGGAACAAGTGATATCCTGACTTTTATGTTTGGAATTAGTATTCTTCTTTCTATCTCATGAGTGGGAAACTGAACATTAAACAGTGTCTTAATGTTATAATGAGATGTGAATGCATTTAAGTAGACCTATGCACATTATACATGAACAATCTGGATGAAGGAACTTGAGGGCATTGTTGCTAAGTTTGTACACGACACAAAGATAGATGGAGGGACATGTCATGTTGAGGAGGCAGGGAGGCTGCAGAAGGATTTGAACAGTCTAGGAGAATGGACAAAGAAGTGGCAGATTGAAAACAATATGGGAAAAGTGAGGTTATGCACTTAGCTAGGAAGAATAGACCATTTTCTAAATGGAGAAAGGCTTCAAAAATCTGAAGCACAGAGACTTAGGAGTCCTAACTCAGGATTCTCTTCAGGTGAGCATATGGGTTCAACTAGGAAGGTAAGCTCAATGTTAGCATTTATTTAGAGAAGGCTAGAACACAAGTGCAGGGATGTAGAGCTAAGGCTGAACAGGACTCTGACCAGACCTCGTCTGGAATATTGTGAGCAGCTTTCGTCCCTGTATCTAAGGATGAATGTGTTGGCTTTAGAGGAGGCCCAGAGGAGGTTCACCGGAAATATCTAAGGAATATGATATTAGAAGTGATTGAGGACTCTGTGTCTACACTTCATGGGATATAGAAGGATAATAGGGGATCTTATTGAAACTTACAGAATGAGAGACCTTGTTGAATGGATGTGGAAAAGATATTTCCATGAGTAAGAGATACTAGTACCTGGGGGTCACAGTCTCAGAGTGAAGGGACGACCCTTTAGAACTGAGACGAAAAGAAACTTCTTCAGCAAGAGGATGGTAATTTTGAGAAGTTCATTACCACAGAGGGCTGTGGAGACCAAATCATTGAGCATATTTAAGACAAAGATAGATAAGTTCTTGATTAGTAAGGATATCAAGGGTTATGGACAGGAGAATGGGGTTATGAAACATATCAGCCACAATTGAATAGTGGAGCAGACTCAATGAGCCCAATGGTTTAATTCTGCTCCTATATCTTAGAGTCTTTTGGTCACATTGCTCACTAGCAAGAATCTGATGTCACTATTGTAGATCCCTTGCAGTTAGAATCAGATGAATTCATTATGGACAACAAAGACCATTTGAACATATACTTTGAATTTGTCTTCACTAAGAAGGACACAAATAACCTTCTGGAAATGCTAGGGGACAGAGGGTCAAGTGTGAAGGAGGAACGGAAGGGCATCCTTATTAGTCAGGAAATGGTATTTGGTAAATTGATGGGATTAAAACCCAATAAGTTCCCTGGCCCTGATGCTGTGAATCCCAGAGTATTTAAGGAAGTGGCCCTAGAAATAGTAAACACATTGGTCATTTTCCAGCATTCTGTAACAGTTCTAATGGGTTGGAGGGTAGCTGATGTCACCCCACTCCTTTTTTTAAAAAAAAGGAAGGAGAGAGAAAACGGGCAACTATAGGCTGATTAGCCAGATATCGCTGTTGGGGAAAATGCTGGAGTCAAATATTAAGGGTGTCATAACTGAGCATTTAGAAAGCGGTGACAAAATCAGACCTAGTCAGTATGGATTCACTAAAGGGAAATCATGTTTGATAAATCTTCTGGAATTTTTTGAGGCTGTGGGCAGTAGAGTGGGCAAGGGTGAATCAGATGTTGTTATGTATCTGGGCTCTCAATAGGTTTTTGACAAGTTCCACAGAAGAGATTAGTAAGGAAAATCAAAGCTCATGGTATCAGAGGTATTGGATTGACATGGATAGAGACCTCATTGGCAGAGGGGAAAGCAGAGAGTTGGAATAAATGAGTTATTTTCAGAGTGGCAGGCAGTGATAAGTGGGGTGCCATAGGGTTTAGTGCTGGGACCTCAGCTGTTCATAAAATGCATTAACAAGTTGGACAAATGAATTGTATGCAATATCTCCAAATTTGCAGATGACACTAAGCTCGGTGGCAGTGTGTTAGAATCATAGAATCCCTACAGTGTGGAAACAGGCCCTTCGGCCCAACAAGTCCACACCGATCCACAGAGCATCCCACCCAGACCCATCCCCCTAATCTATATATCCCTGAACAGTTCGGGCAATTTAGCATGGCCAATCCACCTAGCCTGCACATCTTCGGACTGTGGGAGGAAACCCACGCAGACATGGAGAGAATGTGCAAACTCCACACACAGTCACCTGAGGGTGGAATCGAACCCAGGTCCCTGGTGCTGAGGAAGTAGTACTAACCACTGAGCCACCAGATGCTAAGCGACTGCAGGGTGACTGGGAAGGACTGGCTGAGTGGGCAAATATTTGGCAAATGTAAAATAATGTGGATAAATGTGAGGTTATCCACTTTCATAGAACATAGAACATTACAGTGCAATACAGGCCTTTCAGCCCTCGATGTTGCGCCGACCTGTGAAAACAATTTGAAGCCCATCTAAACTACACTATTCCATTATCATGCATATGTTTATCCAATGACCATTTAAATGCCCTTAAAGTTGGCAAGTCTACTACCGTTTCAGGCAGGGCATTCCACGCCCTTACTACTGTCTGAGTAAAGAACCTACCTTTCATCACAAGAACGGTGAGGCAGATTATTATCTGAGTGGTGGCAATAAGAGGTGCAACGAGACCTGGGTGTCATTGTGGAACAGTCGCTGAAGGTTGGCATGTAGATGCAGCAGGTGATGAAGAAAACTAATGGATACTGGCCTTCACAACGAGACGATTTGAGTATTGGAGTATGGATGTCTTGCTGCAGTTATGCAGGGCCTTGGTGAGCTAATACCTTAAGTATTGTGTGCAGTTTTGATATCCTAGTGTGAGGAAGGATGTTCTTGCTATTGAGGTCCAGTGAAGGTTCACCAGACTGATTCCCAGAAGGGCAGGACTGACAAATGAAGAAAGATTGGACTGACTGGGCCTGTACTTGCTGGCATTTAGAAGAATGAAGGGGTATCTCGTAGAAACATTTAAAATCCTGTTAGGACTGGACAGGCTAGATGCAGGAAGAATGTTCCTGATGTTGGAGAAATCCAGAACAAAAGGTCACAGTATAAGATTAAGGGGTAAGCCATTCAGAATTGACATGACATTTAGAGAGGTGTCAACCTGTGGAATTGTCTCCCATAAGTAACTGGTGAGGCCAGTTCGTTACGTATATTTAAGAGGGAGCTGGACGTGGCCCTTGCATCTAAGAGGATCAAGGGGTATGGAAAGGTGGCAGGAATGGGACACTGAGATTGTGTGATCCAGTCGAATGGTGGTGCAGGCTTGAAGGGCTGAATAGCCTACTCCTGCACTTTCCACTCATCTTTTAGTTAAAAAATGGGATTTTTTGCTCATGACACCTGAGGAGCTCCTTGATGGACATCTTATGCAACTTTCTCAACTTTCACGCCATTGCTCACGCCTTCAGTGTCTCAGAAGATTCTGTCTTAAGTCTTTGTCTCCTCTCTCCCAACCAATTTTCAACCAATATCACACGTTTTTAAATACAATCCTCATTCAGAAATTGCTAATCTGTACCTTATTAAAATTCAATATGTTTTTTATTCATCATTCCGTCTCAAAACTCAAAATCAAAAGTACAAACAGGTTTTTCAACATTTTTTTGTGACCCGTTCTGATGACCTTGCCTAGTGGCATTTTCAGCTACTGATAACAAGGTGTGGAGCTGGATGAACACAACAGGCCAAACAGCATCAGAGGAGCAGGAAAACTGACGTTTCAGGCCCAGACCCTTCATCAGAAATGGGGGAGGGGAAGGAAGTTCTGAAATAAATAGGGAGAGAGGGGGAGGCGGATAGAAGATGGATAGGGGAAACGATAAGTAGAAAGGAGATAGACTGGTCAAAGAGGCGGGGATGGAGCCAGTAGAGTGAGCATAGGTGGAGAGGTAGGGAGGAGATAGGTCAGGCCAGGAAGGACGGACAGGTCAAGGGGGTGGGATGAGGTTAGTAGGTAGGAGATGGCGTGCGGCTTGAGGTGGGAGGAGGGAATAGGTGGGAGGAAGAGCAGGTTAGGGAAGCGGGGATGAGCTGAGCTGGTTTTGGGATACGGTGGGGGGAGGGGAGATTTTGAAGCTTGTGAAATCCATATTGATACCATGGGGCTGCAGGGTTCCCAAGCAGAATATGAGTTGCTGTCACAGCAACCTTCGGTGGCATCACTGTGGAATGGAGCGGAGGGCTGCACAAGCGTCAAAATCTCTCCCCCCACCACATTCCAAAACCAGCCCAGCTCGTTTCCCCCCCTCCATAACCTATTCTTCCTCCCACCTCAAGCTGCACCCCCATTTCCTACCTACTAACCTCATCCCGCCCCCTTGACCTGTCTGTCCTCTCTGGACTGACCTATCTCCTCCCTACCTCCCCACCTACACTCACCTTTACTGGCTCCATCCCCACCTCTTTGACTTGTCTGTCTCCTCTCCACCTATCTTCTCTCACCATCTATCCGTCTCCCTCCCTCCCTATTTATTTCAGAACCCCCATCCCCTCTCCCATTTCTGATTGAAGGCTCTCTGCTCCTATGATGCTGCTTGGCCTGCTGTGTTCATCCAGCTCGACACCTTGTTATCTCGGATTCTCCAGCATCTGCAGTTCCTACTGTCTCTGGCATTTTCAACTGCTCTTTTTGTTCCGTTTATATTGGTCTGTGGCTGTAATTCTATGTTTGTACCGTTAGATGGCAGTGTTTGCAAACAGATCTCCTTTGAAACATTTCTCATCAGCTTTTTCAACAGAAAGAAGTTTGAAGCAAGATCTCTTTCTAAAAATATAGCTATTACATACGTCATAACAGCATGATCAAATTAAAGATATAAATGGCCTGTTATGTCTTTTAATTTCATGAAAGTTTTCATTGAAAGTCCTTAGCCTCCTCGCAATCACTTTAATTGGAGGCAAATCTACTATCCCTTGCTAGCACCTAAATCTGCGATTGGACACAGCTTTGCTAAATCTTATCACCATGCAACCTCTGAGTTGAAGAGTTTGTCTGGATTCTGTAAAGACTTGAGAGCTTCTTTGCAAATGATTTTGAAGAAATCTGAAGACTGAATTTTTAAGGTTTTGTTTTAGGCAAGTGATAAATTTATTTAAGGATATTACAATTGTGTTCTTCCCACCATTTGTTATGACCTCAGAAAAATCAGAAGAAGCACTCTTGAACAGTTCTGTCCACTATTACATTAAAAAATGGTGCAAGTTGTATCAACTGCTTGTGAACTGCTATTTCATTAGCAACCTCTTTTGAGACAGTAGGATTCAATTCACCTGGACCTGGGGATTTGTTAGACTGCGGCTCCAGCAATTTGTTTAACGCAATTCCCTTGTGGTTGTAATTTTTGCTTAACGAGTTTTGAGAATTTTTGCTTCAGTTTGTCTTCCTTATACCTCCTGGTTTACAGTTGTTACTGAATTTTTTAAAAATCTATATTGAAGATTGCAGCTTAAGTAATATTTCAGTGATTATAACTAAGAGGTTCTATTTTTAATTTTAGTAGCTAACTCCTCATTGTCTCTGCACAAAACATTTTTTCTAGTTCTACCTGACCACTCGATCCTCCCCTTCCCATTGCAAGTTCCTTTTCAGCCATGAACAGATGTCCTGAAACATGGAACTGTGCAGGCACCACAGCAGCCTGGACTCTCATGCTTTGCTGCCTGGAATGGTGCCAATCCCCCCCCCCCCCCCCCCCCCCGCCACTGCGCTAAAACCTAGCAGTACCGCATTCCTTGTTGTTGCACCCACTTTAGTGGTCTCCAGTACACAGTCAGATTGCTCAAGCGTCCTGCAGGACCTGGACACGTTCATACAAACTGAAAGATCCTCAAAACTATTTAATTATTACAGGGGCTAAAACGCCTGATCTCTGGCTCCCATACCTGCTCACTCACAGTCATACCCTCCTGTCTATGAGTACTGACCAAAACAGAAGAATCGATCCAAAGTGATGTGTCTGCCTCCTGCTACAAGGGATCCAGGTAAACCCCATCCCCTCCCCTCCTCAATGCATTCCTGTGCCCGTAGTTCACAACCTCTGAACTGAAGTTGCTCAAACGTCATGAACTCACTGCAGACATGTTTGAACATGAATGTTCCCCCAATTTATTGTTCCATGACTTTGACATCCTGCAAGTCGAAGACATTATTGCATTGGAGGTCCATGTGTCAGCATTCTGATTGGTGTGCAGGGGGACTTCTGATTGGCTGCTGGGCCATTAGAGGGAATGGTGACCACAATGGTATTTGGAAACACTTACATATTGGAGTGACATATTACTGCAACTGCTATCTTAGTGGGTTTTAATTGTTTAATATTATTATTAGTTACACATATGTTGTCTCATGTATACTTTATTGACTTTGCCACCGATTTGCAAACTATGTTTCAATTTAAGGATCGAAAAGGCCTTAAAAGTCACTCATTAGAGAGTTAGTTCCTTTCTTTGAATTGATTCTTACTCTGCTTCAATCAGTGTCAATTAAACTAGTTTTGTCTCTGACCCTCACCTCGCCAATTCCTCTTTGTTCTGTTGAACTGCTTGTGTTAGACTTTTCACCTCGCCCATTCCTCTTAATGCTGTCTGATTGCCTGTTTCAGGGTCCCTAACTCACCCACTCCTTGCCCAAAAGAATAAATCACATTTTGATGTTAAGTATTCAGTAAAGATTTCTGTTAAACAATCAATATTATTGATGATCCCTAAAGACACTAATAACATTTAGAAAGATATCTGAATTTCTAGTGACTGACTGGAAGGATCTATCTCATGACAACATTTCAAGTTTTAAGACTTTTAACATAAAATGAAACCAGAAGTAACATTAAATATCGCTTTTGTAGCTAACTTATACTCACAATTGCCAAAAAGGATCTCCATTTAACTACTAAAATTGCCAAGACTCCCCCATCACAGTTATAACTTATGCCATCCTATAAGTCATAGAATCATAGTGTCATACAGCATGTTCGGTCCAATCATCTGCACCGACCAGACGTCCCAATCTGACCGAGTCCGATTTGCCAGCATTCGGCCCATTTCTGTCTAAACCCTTCCTATTCATATACCCATCCAGATGCCTTTTAAATGTTGTAATTGTACCCATCTTCACCACTTCCTCTGGCAGCTCATTCCATACATGCACCACCCCCTGCATGAAAAAAATTACCCCTTGGGTCCTTTTTAAATCTTTCCCCTTTCGTCTTAAATTTATGTCGTCTAGTTTTGGAAATTCCACCCTAGGGGGAAAAAAAACCTTGAATAGTCACACTATCCATGCTCCTTGTGATTTTATAAACCTCAATGCTCCAAGGAAAGAAAGCTCCAGCCTATTCAGCCTATCCCTAAACCTTAAACTCGCTAATTCTAACAACATCCTTGCAATCTGTTCTGCACCTTCTCAGATTGAACATCTTTCCTATAGAATGGCGACCAGAACTGAATGCAGTATTTCAAAAATGGCCACTCTAATGTCCTCCCATACTCAATGTTATGACCAATGAAGGCAAGTGTGCCAAATGCCTCCTTCATCAACCTGTCTACTTACGACTTCACTTTCAAAAAATTGTGCACCTGCCTCCCTAGGTCTCTTTGTTCAGCAACACTCACCATGGCCCTTCCAAGGATTCTGACTAGTCCAGGATGGAGGACAGGAAAAAGTTGTGGCTGTAAGAACTGCACCTTTTTTGAGGCATTTTCAGTCTTGCAGCAGATTTCCCTGCATTCCTGGAGCAGTAATCACTGTTGTATAAGCTGTTATATTGTTTTGGAACTTTGGGGAAAAAAGAAATCAAAACAATGGCACTTTTAAAAAGGAGGAAGGGCAACAACATTTAAAAGGCATCTGGATGTGTATATGAATAGGAAGGGTTTAGAGGGATATGGGCCAAATGCTGGCAGATGGGATCAGTTTAATTTAGGATATTTGGTCAGTACAGACAAGTTGGACTGAAGGGTCTGTTTCCATGCTGTACAGGTCTAAGACTCTATGTCTCTATTTACTGCATAAGTCCTGCCCTGATTCGCCTCACCGAAATGAAACACCTCACATTTATCGAAATTAAACTCTACCTGCCACTCCTCGGCCCATTGGCCCATCTGATCAAGGTCCCATTGTACTCTGAGTTAATCTTTTTCACTGTCAATTACACCACTTGTTTTCCTGTCATTTGCAAATTTACTAACCGTACCTCCTATATTCAAAGCCAAGTCATTTGTATAAATGTTAAAAAAGGTAGACCCAGCACTATGATTTGTGGCACACATGGTCACAGGCATCTAGTCTGAAAAACATCCCTATAATACCAATCTCTGTCTGCTACCTTCAAGCCAATTTTGCATCTAATTGACCAGGTCTCCCTGGATCCCCTATGATCTAACCTTACTAACCGGTTTACCATGTGGAACCTTGTCAAACATTTTACTGAAATCCATACAGACAACATCCACTGCTCTGCCTTCTTCAGTCTTCTTTGATTTGATTTTTTGCTACGTGTACCTAAGTACAGTGAAAAGCTTTGTTTGATTGCAGTACAGGCAGATTATAGTAAGTAAGGACATACAGTTCATGGGGTGAAAAACACTTGTACAGCGTGAGGCATATAGGTTACACCACACTGGACATGCATGATGCAAGATCAACATTATTTGAAGTTACAGAGTCCATTCATCAGTCTAATAGTTGTAGGGTGAAGCTGTACTTGAACCTGCTGGTGCATGCAGTCACGCTTCTGTATCTTTTGCTTGAATGCATGGGCACTGGATGTTCTAGTTATTAAAGAATGATTTTATTAAAAAAAGCCTTTGTGCACTTATACAATTATTCTCAGTTGTGAATTCTTGAACAAGCTCACAATAGAGAGAGGCTGAAAAGACATATTTTAAACAAATAAATGTTTTTAGCTCTAAAATACACACTTGATACAACTATGAGGTAAACCTGAATCAAGGACATGTGCCCCAAGTAAAAGGATTCCTGAATATACTGATATTTTAGTGATTTCCACTAGGTGCTGTGAAAATGAATATATTTACTTGTTATGAACCTCAGAAGTGTTGTCATTTTACTAAATACCATCAAATCTGTTTTAAATAAATATTTATCCTTCCCTTTATTATACTGTTTTCTATTTGATAATTCGTTGCTCAGCACTACAGAACTTGGAAGTTGCTGAAAAGAGAGCTGTACTGGCAAAGCTCTTCCTCTTGCACTCCTCAGTACAAACACAAATTTCAAACAATCATAATAATTTATACTAAAGGAGAAAAGGGGGCTGATTTGTCAGCAAGGGGCAAAAAGCTAAACATTGCATACTTTATGGTTTCAAATAATTATTTTAACAAACACATTATCATGCTCTAAATATTCCATTTGGATGACATAGCTATACCATGGTTGTAATTATTGAGGATAGGTTTTATGAGTTTTTTTTAAGAGTGTGACAGGTTCTGAAGCTCAAGACTTCAGCACAGCTACTGAAATGTGTTCAGGTATCAGGGCCCATTGACACTTACAGTATCCAGTATGTTCAGCAGTTTCTTGATATTATGTAAAGCCCCGGATGCCTTGGTGTTCTTCCCATGATATTGTTGCACTTTCAATTGAAGCCCACTCAAAAATGTAACATATCTCTATTGTCAGTGGATGAACAGTTGGTGTTGGATTTTCTTGGCGTCAGAGAGACTCTATAGAGCGGTGAAAATGGTGGTCAGATTTAATTCCAGTTTTCCAAATCCCATTCTCTGGGTTTCCCATTTTCAACCAGGATAAGGCAAAGATAGGATCAGATCATGAGCCCGAACATGAATTATTGACAATGGTGAGTGGTTAGAGCCATTGTGAAGATAAGCATGCCCTGGTCATCTGAGGTTTCCATGGAGTTGGGCAAGGTTTTAAAGGCTTCATGATTTCTGGAACCTCAGAGGTGATTGGGAAGCTTTTGAAAGGTTTTCTCAAGGTCCTACCCTTGTCCGCACTCCAGTCTATAACTCTCCACGCACTGTCATGACCCTTCACAGCCTTCATGTCAAGCTGTGCCCTTCCACTTACACCACAGCCCTCACATGCTTCACACCAAGCTATTCCTCTCCATGCCCCATGTGAAATGGCCACAGCAATCTCCTGACTAAGCATGGCAGTCAAGTTTCATGAAGACAACATGGAATAAACTAAACCGTCTAAACTGAAATGTTACCAAAAGACACAATTACTAGTCTACTGCCTCAGCAATGAAACAGCCCTCAGTCCTATTTTGATTCATATTTACATGAGAATTTTCATTCATAGAGAAGAAAAATAAATTACCTGCCTTAATCGGGCTTGATGACAAATATCTCAGACACAGAAGTACACAAAACAGCCTCCTGCAGTGCCACTATGATGCCACCCGAAGGTTGCAGGAACAGCAACTCATATTTGCTTGGGAACCCTGCAGCCCAATGGCATCAATGTGGGCTTCACAAGCTTCAAAATCTCCCCCTCCCCCACTGCTTTCCCAAAACCAGCCCAGCTCGCCCTGCCTCCCTAACCTGTTCTTCCTCTCACCTATCCCCTCCTCCCACCTCAAGCCGCACCTCCATTTCCTACCTACTAACCTCATCCCGCCTCCTTGACCTGTCCATCCTCCCTGGACTGACCTATCTCCTCCCTACCTCCCCATCTATACTCACCTTTACTGGGTCTTGCACCACCTCTTCGACTTGTCTGTCTCCTCTCCACCTATCTTCTCCTCTAACCATCTTCTATCCAACTCTCCCTCTCTCCCTATTTATTTCAGAACCCCCTTCCCCTCCCCCATTTCTGTTGAAGGGTCTAGGCCCGAAACGTTCCTGCTCCTCAGATGCTGCTTGGCCTGCTGTGTTCATCCAGCTCCACACTTTGTTATCTCGGATTCTCCAGCATCTGCAGTTCCCGTTATCTCTGAATCACAAGTAACTGCTTTTGACAGAAGAGTGGAGATGGATTTTTGACTGCAGATCTGGATCTGTCTGGAGAAAGTATTCTCTCAGCCTTTCAAGGAGGTAAAAATATCTGATGACAATACTGATCAAAAAGAAACATCAGAACACAGAACTGAAAAGATTTACTGAAAGTAATCACTACTACCATGGTCTCAGGCTAAAAATGTATGCCTTAAGGATACCGTATACACTTTAAAGTGTGTACTCCTTTAGTTTTCTTTTTGTACTGGACAACTTTAGTTAAAAAAAATTAAACTGTGTGTACGTTTGATGTCATGTTTTTATTATTTTTCTCAGGTTTAGCACTTAATAAAATTGCTGTCTCTTGTACTCAAAACAAGCTTGCAACTGGCTCCTTACCATTTCCCTAGAAGTCACTTAACCACATTTTACTTGGAATAAAGTATAGCCTTGTGCAAAAGATAATATTAAATCTCGGTTGTAGCAAAGCAGGGAGTTTGAAAAGAGGGCCTACTGATTCACCCCCTCCCACCAAATGTAGCAGGATTCACAAGGTCTACTGTGTTCGTTCAATCACATCCTGACAAATCGCGAAATCCTCCTGCTCAACATTAGGAAGCTGTTATCCTCAGATATTGCCGTAAACTCTCCTTTTTTGCAACTAGTCTAGTCTTTTGAACTAGGCTATTTACAATCTGCATTAAACCTTGAGCTTTGTACTCCATAATGTTCTATGTGGAAAATTACCCTTGAAACATACCACTGAACTTTGGAAAATCCTGACTAATGTAAAATGCAGACTTAAAGGATCCTTACCCCCAGATGCTTCTAATCGGATGTATCTAATTGAGACTTGAGTTACAGTGTTGTAAACACTGTCAAAGTTGCAAACCAATTAGGTTTATTGATAGGTCAAGAGTGTCAGTATTAACTGCCATCATATAAACAGAAAGGCTTTTAGGAAGACATTAGTGTCAGACAATAGTCCTCAGGCCATAATTTAGATGCTGGAGAGTTAGAAGGTGATTTGGTCTCTAAAGTATTGATCTTGCCTTCAGAGAATTGAAAACAGAAAGCTGAGCTTTGCTTTTCCCAGTCGAAGAAAAAAAACAGAATTAGGAAGATACAAAGAATGATGAAGATTGTCCAGAGAAGGGTAGATTTCAGCAGGGAGAGCCTTCTGGAGTCAAAAAAAGCCTGAACCTAATTCAAGTATGCCCAATAAGTTGCCAACAAGTGGACACCTCAAGGCAGTTGAGGTGCTACAGCCATGCAATGGAATGCTGGCTGTAGTTGCCAAGGGAAGAAGGTGAGGTTAAGTTGATTAGGAGAGGGGAGGGGAGGCGAAGATAGGGCATGCTTGGCTTAGAATGATCCACAGTAGTTTTGTGGATCCCATAGAAGCAACTCTACCTGTCTTCATCCCACAATGTTAAACAGCTATATTACCGGTATGCTATTCACTGGGTCACCCAGTAGTCCCCTAATGTGGCACTCATGGTGATGTTTAGGTCATATGACCATGATTTCTGTTATAAACAGTTCTATCAGTTGTTGCAGGGAGGCCATTCTCGTCACCCAGATGTGTCACAAGGAGAGAATTCCTTGCACCACAGTGGCCGGAAGTATTTTTTTCTAATTACAATTCCTTTCGGGGCACCAGAACCTCATTTTCATCATGCAGAGAGCCTCAGAATTCAGCACAGCTTCTCCTTAAATAAAACTATAGTAAATATCAGAGGGATCTTTAAGGGGAAAACAAAAGTCAGAAGCTTTCATAGATATTGTGAAGAATCTTTGCAGTTATTCTGTAGAAAGAGATAAAAAAAGTTGGGTCAGCATCTATAACTCCCAGTGCATTATGTTCCACCTTTCTATCATGCTGCAGATACATAGAAAATTACCAGTTTTGCACTCATTCTACTGTCAGTTTTATAAGTACTTTAAAATTAACATATTCAGGAATGTTATGATACATCTCTTGGGCAGGTGGATCTTGAGCCCAGGTTGTCTGGCCCAGATGTAGGGACACTATCGCTACACTACAAGAGGCCAATGTTTTTATGTCGCAGGTAAGTCTTGAACCTGGGCCCAGAGGTAGGGGCACTGCTAGTCCACCACAAAAGCCAGCTCTATATGATTGCCTACTTCTTTGCATCACCCAAAACAATCACAGCAACACTCTTTGTAAAATGCGGGAAATTCACCATAATAGCCCCAACAGTACTTCAGAGCACTTCCACACACTTTGCAATGAGAAAACATTCATAAATCTACAAATCCTTTGCTAGGATTTAAATCGTCTAATTAGGGTTGGCATCACATCAGCCAGTTGGGATGTGTGATTTCAAGACAACAGTAATTCAAGATGTGCTTGCAACTGTCCCATTCGGAACAGTATGCAGGAAGCAGCTAGCAGTCTCTAATGGCCCTATTACACAAATAAGTTTCACACCCATTATGTTCTCCTCATAACTTGCTTCCCCTCTTAACCCAGTATTGTCAGCAAACTGGATATGTTACATTCAGTCTGCTTCATTGAGCTGAATCTTCTGATTGGCGATCATTACTGAAATGCCACTGTGCTCCTACTTATTTTACCCTGCAATGGAGGTCTGCACTTTTGGTTGGAACTTCTAAACCTCAGCAACCTTAGAAATTCGAGGTGGTCTTCCACTGAAACCTTCTTTGTAGTGTCAAGGAAAGACAACCCAAGCTGCCTTGACATAACACTAACTGCCATATTCTGGGAGTAATCATTCACTGACACATTGCATAGCTTAAGGATGTTTAAATAGCTCCTCCCTATGTTTGTGAATATAAGTGATTGAAGTAATAGGGTAGGGTGCCAGCTGGTAGGGGGTGGGGGGGGCAGTGTGAGTGGGATGCCTGCTAGGATAAATGAAAAAGTTGGCAATCTGGCAAGGTGGGGGTGTCTAGTCATGGAGATATTGGGTGACAAGAGAATCAGAAGAGGATTTGGGGTTCAGGAGAATGTCAACTGGCTTGGGGAAATGGAAGGAAGGGTTGAGACAGTCAGGAAATTTCAGAGAGTTGGAGCATTGCTGGGGGATCAAGGGAGAAATCAGAGATTCAAGTAGAGGTCAGAGCGTCAGACATTTTCTGAGGGTCAGGATGGACATTGGATGGCCATGGGGAGTTCAGGAGTTTGGAAGGTCACGGAGAGAGTCAGAGGGCCAGAGAATGTCATGGGGTCAAGGGAAGGTCAGAAGTTCAAGGGGTGTTCAGAGAGTTGGGGGAGTTTTGAAGGTTGAGAGATCAGGGTTGAGTCAGGCATTCAGGGTGGATTAGTAGGTAGTTATGAGAGATTATAGTTATTTAGGAGAAAGACATGGCTTTAATGTGTCTAATTATTCCTGAGTAACTAGGTAAGTAATTTGGAACCCTCCCAAGTCTCCAATCTGACTCAGAGTCAGAGACAAGTTAAAATGTATTGTATAATGGATGTGAGTTTGCTCGCTGAGCTGGAAGGTTAGTTTTCAGACGTTTCGTCACCATTCTAGGTAACGTCATCAGTGAGCCACCAACAAAGTGCAGGTGTTATGTCCCGCTTTCTATTTATCTGTTTAGGTTTCTTTGGGTTGGTGATGTCATTTCCTGTTCTTTTTCTCAGGGGATGGTAGATTGGCTCCAAATCAATGTGTTTGTTGATGGAGTTCCGGTTGGAATGCCATGCTTCTAGGAATTCTCGTGCATGTCTCTGTTTGGCTTGTCCTAGGATGGATGTGTTGTCCCAATCAAAGTGGTGTCCTTCCTCATCTGTATGTAAGGATGCGAGTGATAGTGGGTCATGTCGTTTTGTGGCTAGTTGATGTTCATGTATCCTGGTGGCTAGCTTTCTGCCAGTTTGTCCAATGTAGTGTTTGTCACAGTTCTTGCAAGGTATTTTGTAGATGACATTCTTGGGCAGTCAATTGATTAGGATTTCCAAGGTAGCAGAATCTCTTTTAATCAACAAAGATCACAAGCTTGTGATGGAAGGCAAATATGTGTGCAGTCTGAAAAAGTTTGTCATGTTCAGTGTCTTTAATTGTGGTCCTACTGTTTTGCAAAGCTTCTTCAAATGGGGTGACTGAACTGCTGAATGTAGAATTATACATGGTTTGAAGGAAAGTGCATAACAAGTGCAAAAGAGAGGCTGATTAAGATCAAAGATGAATATTTTCTTTTCTTGCTGCAATAAGAAACATACAATTCAACAAGGACAGTGTGCATGTATTAACTTGAGGAGATTGGGATCTTTCAAAATGAAGAGGCATGGGGTGATATGGTGGCACAGTGGTTGGCACTGCTGCCTCACAGCATCAGGGACCCAAGTTTGAGTCCAGTTTTAGGCCACTGTCTGTGTGGAATTATTTCCACCAGGTGCTCCGGTTTCCTCCCACAGTCCAAAGATATGCAAGTGGTTCGGCCATGCTAAATTACCCATAATGTTCAGAGATATGTAGGTTAAGTGCTTTGACCATGGGAAATGCAGGAATGGACCTGGGTGAAATGCTCTGTGCAGGGTCAGCATGAACTTGCTGGGCCGAATGGCCTGTTTCCACACTGTGGGGATTCTACAATATGTCTGAAAAATCTAGTGATCTCTTGTCCTGTTGAGTTGATCTTAGGTTTCTTCTCATGAAAGAGAACTTTGATAAGTTCATTGACACAACACACCAAAAAAAATTGCTTAGAGAGCGAGCAGCAGCCAGAAATGATAAACCAACCACCAACTTGTAAATACTGCACGATCCCTTAAAGTTGCGTTGTCAAATGTGTTGTGCAAAGTCAGTGCCTAATGAGAGATATGCTAGGTTGATTGAAAATGCATGCCGATCCTGTAAAATACTATGTGTGTGTTAAATCACATTGAGCCAGTTTTGTGGTATGTTGAGGTTCCAACTGAAAAATTGCAGGTCAGTTCACTTCACTGAATGTTAAGTCAGGATGTCTATATTCTCCTTGAGACGGTTGAGGTAGTAAACCTACACTAAAAGTGAAATGAGGAAGCAGACAATTTAATTCAGAGGCATGCTGGTGAATCATGACCGAAGAAGAAAGGCTATTGGGCCTCCGACTTGCTAGAGAAAAGGACAAGGAGTCACAGGATCAGTCAGTGAGTAAAATAAGTCAGGTGAGAATTTGCTTACCTCAAATGAGCCTGTAAAGTGAAAAGATTGACTTGGAAACATAAAGTGCATGCTCTCTGTAAAATACAACTGCTTAATTACTTCTACCTGACCTTGTATTGTTATAATATGTACAAAACGCTAATGTGGCCCCACTTGGAATATTGCGTGCAGTTATGGTCGCCCCATTACAGGAAGGATGTGAAAGCATTGGAAAAGGTGCAGAGGAGATTTACCAGGATGTTGCCCGGTCTGGAGCGAAGGCCTTATGAAGAAAGGCTGAGGGACTTGGGTCTGTTCTCATTGGAGAGAAGAAGGCTAAGAGGGGATTTAATAGAGACATTCAAGATGATCAGAGGATTAGATGGGGTGGACAGTGAGAGTCTTTTTCTGAGGATGATGACATCAGCTTGTACGAGGGGGCATAGCTACAAATTGAGGGGTGATAGATTTAAGATAGATGTCAGAGGCAGTTTCTTTACTCAGAGAGTGGTAAGGGCGTGGAACACCCTGCCTGCCAATGTAGTGAACTCATCCACATGAGGGGCATTTAAACAGTCCTTGGATAAGCATATGGATGATGATGGGATAGTGTAGGGGGATGGGCTTAGATTAGTTCACAGGCTGGTGCAACATTGAGGGCGGAAGGGCCTGTTCTGCGTTGTATTGTTCTATGTTCTATGTAAGTGCACAATGTCTGTACCAAAGAGGGACTTATTGTTGCATACATGTTACGCTATAATTAAATGTTAGGCAGATTGCGCAGATATGAATACCCTGAATAAAACTAAACTAACACAGAACTCAATATGGAATTACCCAGTGTCACAATTCACTGGGACAGTGTTCAAAAAATCAAGTCCACTTTTATTAGATGTAAAAAGATTTAATCAAACTATCCAGAGTCCCCAGTTTACCTAACTGATAAACTCAGGCTACAAGAAAAGATTCACTTTTATTGTTAGAGGACTGGAGTTTAAAAAGAGAGAAGCCTTGTTACAACAGTAAACATTGATAGCAAAAACACACCTAGAGAATTGTGCACAGTTTTAGTCCCTATATTTAAGAAAGGATAAACTGCCATTGGAGACAATTCAAAAGAGATTCACTGGGATAATTCCTGGAATGAAGGGATTGGCTTATTAAAAACAATTTATCAAATTAGGCATTTATTCGTTAGAATTTGGAGGAATGAGGATGTGATCTTATTGAAATATGTAAGATTTTGAGGGAGCTTAAGCAGGTAGATGTTGAGAAGGTGTTTTCACTAGTGAAGGACTGGGGGACATATTTACAGAATAAAGGAACGTTGATTTAAAACTGAAATTCAAGGACATATCTTCTCTCAGAGGGTGGTGAATGACTAATGTTCTCACCTCTGAAAGTTCGAGATGACTGTAAGTATTTAAAGAGGAAGTAGATAGAATTTTGAAATATCGAGAAGTTGAGTGCTACACAGAGCTGGCTCAAAAGTGAAATGGAAAGGCAGGCAGTTCAATGCAGAGGCATGTGGTGAGTCATGACTGAAGAACAAAGGCCTTTGACTTCCCAGAGAAAAGGATAAGGAGTCACAGCATCACTTGGTCATTTGAGGGAAGAAATGTCCTTGAAACTGAGGTTTAAATCAATGTCCCCTTATTCTATAAATATATGCCCCAGTTCCTCCACGAGTGGAAACATTTTCTCAACACCTGTCCCCTCAAAATCTTGCATGTTTCATTAAGATCACCTCCTCCCACCCCGTATCCTGCAAAATCTCTGTCCCGTTTTCGCAATTCCTCCAACTCCATTGCATCTGCTCCGACGAGGAAATGTTCCACTTCTAAGCATCCGGGATGTCCTCCTATTTCAAACAACGTTCTTTCCCCACCAACCCCCCACTTCCCCCACCACCCCTCCCCCTTCCCGTCAACCAGACAGCCCTCCACTGCACCTTCTCCATTCCACACTCCTCAGCTCCAACAACCCCTGTCCAAACATAATAAAGATAGAAGCAACCCTTGCCCTCACTTTCCACCCCATCAACCTCCTCATCCAATGTGTCATCCTCAAACACTTCTGCCAACTTCAATTAGACCCTGCCACACAGAACATTTTCCACTGCCCATCCCTCTCTGCTTTCTGCAAGGACCATTCCCTTCGCCACTCCTTTTGGTTCACACCGCACTCCCCACCAACCACTGCAATTGCACCACCCCCCCCCCCCCAAAAGACTCCATCCCAGTCCCTACCCCTGTAACAGTAAAAAATGTAACTCTTGCCCTTACACCACCTCCCTCACCTCCATCCAGGGCCCTATACAGTCCACAGTTTCACCTGCATCTCCTCTACCTAGTCTATGCATTCACTGCTCTTGATGTGGTCATCTCTACATCGGTGAGACCAAACTTAGACTAGACGTCCGTTTCGCCGAGCATCTTCGCCTTACTCTTAATGGCCAACCTAACCTCCTGATCACCACCCATTTCAACTCCACCCCCCACTCCCCCTACAACATGTCCACCTTCGGCCTTCTCCAGGGTTGCTGTAAATCAGAATGCAACTTTGAGGAACAGCACTTTATCTTCCACCTGGGCAGCCTACAGCCTGGAGGACTTAACATTGAGTTCTCTAATTCCAAATAACCTTCCCACCCATCCACCAGATCCCTTTTCAGCTCTGCCTCCTCCGTTCCATTCCAGCTACCAACTTGATTCATCCCTCTCAAAGACCAACCGGGTCATAATTACTACTGGGCATCCACCTATCACCACCATCCCACTACCGTCCCTCCCTTTATCTGCAGTTCCCCTTACCCACATATCCAGACCTGAAGAAGGCTTCACACCATAACATTGACTTCTCCTCTTCCTCCCTGCCTGGGTTGCTGTGTTTTTCCAGCCTCCTACCTGTCTACCTTGGATTCCAGCATTAGCAGTTTATTTTGCCTCTGGCATGAAAGGGAAATCATGGCCTAGACCATGAGCATAAGAGAACAATGGGGAATGCTTGAGGAGAACACATACATTCCTAAAAATCTCATAATTTCTTGTTTACTTTCAGGAAAAGTGAATTCGAGCACAGCCTTCACTTTTGCCACTCTTGGCAATAATTTGCAGACTACGAAGTGTAATGGGTAAGTTACCCTTGGTTTTTGTAAATTCAGTTTTGGCCAGATTGCATTTAGCTGGATTAGTAATCAATTGCTTAAATAATTTTAATTGCTTACATGCTTTTCCTATGTATCACTGTATCTTACAGCATCACCTAAAGAAATGACACAGTTTGTTACTTTAGCCATAACTTGATTATTAAGTCTTTGGAATGTAAATGGTGCAATCTTCAATTCAAATGGCAACACCAACATTGATATAACCCATTCAATGTAACCAAGGTGGATATTTTGTCAACACTACTTCAACAGAATACTTTTAGAAAGAAGTGAGGCATTGCCAACCTTGTCAATACAATCTTCCAATTGAAAAATTGGATAGGAACCTATTTTTGTGATTGCATTTACTTTTCTGTAATTGATGCAGATTCTTGTTGTTCTGTTTGGTTTAGGAATAAGCATCATTTGTAAACTCCAACTGCTTTGACTTTGTTCAATCAAATTATTTCCCAATATGTACCGTATCTCTGTTTCCCCAGGTTTTGTTTATCTGAGCTTAAATGACAAGTGTGTTTTATCAGTACTATCTGCCTCTTTCAACTGGCTAACATTATACTTTCACATATATCGCTACAGATTTCCTTATACTCCATAAAAAAACCTGATCAGACTTCCTATCCTCCTTCCTTATTTTAACTTAATGTATTTTTCTAGTCAACTCATTCAAAGTTGTTAGTACACAACTCTAGAGCAGATGAGACTTCAACCCAGGCCTCCAAGTCCAGGGGTAGTGGCATTACCTCTGTGCCACGAGACAGCAGCTTCCTTTAAATACAAGAACACAATATCAAACTATTCAGTTAATATTGGCTAGTCAAATTGTAGGATGTTTGTGAAATGTCTGCTTCTCATTTCTCACTCTCACTATCTCTGTCATCTCCAAAATGTTACACCTGAGGTACATGCTCTTTCTCATCTTTTTCCTGCATTTATATCGCTTCAACAAATTTACATGACATCATCAATTTTTCTTCCCATGATCAGGAATATTGATCAGATAAGTCACCTTACTAACATTCCTGACTACCTTATAGTTGCTTTTGGATATTCACCTTGTAAAGGAAATAATACCAATAATCTAGCTCCTGGTTGAAATGTTCTTGTCATAGCATATTTGCCTGACCATTCTTGCTTGTGAAGTTTTTAAAATGTTCCTGGATGACTTTATATCTTCTCCACATCTCTGTAGAAACATGTTCACATAATCCAACATTTACAGTTCATATTTTTCCTTATCAGTTTAATTGATGACTTATCTCATTGCTATAGATCTGTTTGAATGGACTGAACCTAATAGATGCATTTAAAAATCTCTGGTAGCAGATAATAAGAAATCTAGCCTTTATCTCAATCATGTGGGTATTCTTATCATTAGACTTTACTCATTGGTTTGAGAATCTGACTATCTATCTCCAAGGCCCTCTTTGTTTGTAGCTGAGAGGCAGTAGACTACTTTATAGCCAGATTGCTGATTGTGTCCTGGAAAGTTTTAGTCATAAAGTTATAAAATTGTCAGATTGTTTCTCAACTGTTAGGCAACAAAGGGTAAACAGTTGAGTCAACTCCTCCCATACTACCTTATTGTAATTGTCCTGAAAGGAATAGTCGCTAGAAATTAGATTCTCATATTAATCATAAGGTTATGCTGATGTTCAGCTTTTGTTTTGGGTAATGATGCTACAGAATTTACCAACACTTAACTAAATAGTTCTTTAAAACCTTGTACGTATTAGTAGTACCAGTTTGGTCATGTGAGTGTTACCTACTACATGCAGAATTGTATGATGTCCTTATGAAATCTTGGCAATGTAAAATACCCATTTGTGAATGTTTGTGTCTTCCATATTCCTACATATGCTGCTGGAGGGATTTCATATGCTACTCACAACGTCTCCACATAATATTTGACTGATACCACTATCTAATGAACAACAGTCCATTCTTCATCTCCATGTCTGTGAGATTGTCTCCATTTCTTCATCAGAACTGAGTTATGATAATGATGGTACTCCAGAATTCTTCAGTCTCAGTATGCTTACGTATATAATTTTGAAACTGCTTTCTGAGCTTCAATTAATGAAGACATGCCAAATAATTCCTTTGAATTCTGCATTTCTTTAAATAAAGTTTCTGCTTTTTCACATCTGCTTGAGGTATTAATTTGACTTTGGGTGAACGACATTTCTGAGCCATTGCTCCAGTCTATACACATGACAGAACAATACATGAAATCTATTCCTGTAACCATTCCTACTCTTTAACCTCCCTTGGGCTTTCTCTGATTATGAATAAAGTTATAACTTTTACTCCAGCTAAATCATTACTCAGAGTAAGCCCATTCCTTCCACAGGTACAAAGAGCAAAGGACAAAGAAAATTACAGCACAGGAACAGATCCTTCAGCCCTCCAAGTCTGCGCCGATCGAGATCCTCTGTCTAAACCTGTCATCTATTTTCTAAGGTTCTCTATCCCTTTGCTCCCTGCCCATCCATGTACTTGTCCAGATACATTTAAAAGACACTATCGTGTCTGCGTCTACCATCTCCGCTGGCAACGTATTCCAGGCACCCACCACCCTCTGTGTAAAGAACTTTCCATGCATATCTCCCATAAACTTTCCTCCTCTCACTTTGAACTCATGACCCTGAGTAATTGAGCCCCCCCACTCTGGGACAAAGCTTCTTGCTATCTGCTTTGTCTATACCCCTCATGATTTTGTAGACCTCACTCAGGTACCCCCTCAATCTCCGTCTTTCTAATGAAAATAATCCGAATCTACACAACTTTTCTTCATAGCTAGCACCCTCCATACCAGGCAACATCCTGGTGACCCTCCTCTGCACCCTCTCCAAAGCATCCACATCCTTTTGGTAATGTGGCAACCGGAACTGTACACAGTACTCTAAATGTGGCCGAATCAAAGTCTTATGCAACTGTAACATGACCGGCCAACTCTTGTACTCAATACCCCGTCCGATGAAGGAAAGCATGCCATATGCCTTCTTGACCACTCTATTGACCTGCGTTGCCACCTTCAGGGAACAATGGGCCTGAACACCCAGATCTCTCTGTTCATCAATTTTCCCTAGGACTTTTCCATTTACTGTATAGTCTGCTCTTGAATTAGATCTTCCAAAATGCATCACCTCGCATTTGCCTGGATTGAACTCCAAATTTCTTAACTTCTTAATTTCTTAACTGCTGTGTTACTATTGTTCCAGACAACTAGTCACACTCCATTTGCACTTGCTATAATGGAACTGGAATAGTTTCCACATTAATCCCATTTACCATTGAACTCTCTGGTGGCAAAAGGTCTGAGTAGTTCCTGTGTCCCTTAATATAGCTATGGGTTTAGTTGCATCATCAGAAGAAAAGAAAAAGTAATTTTTCCCTTTTGATAAAAACTCTTTATATTTCTCATCTATTTGCCTTAATTGCATTCATAGTCATTTCTACTTCTGGTTTCATGGTTATAGTTAAAGTTACAATCTGATTTGTGGTATTATTTTTCTGAGATCCCTTTACAGACAAAGCCCTAACAAATCCCACAGGTTTCCCTTGCAATTTCCAGCATTCTGCTCAAAGGTGCTCCACTTTATTACAGTGGTAACACTTCGGTCTTCAATTTTCACCTCCAGCCTCAGCATCTTCCTTTCTGACCTACAGAGGGCAGCTGTTTCCCAGCTGTTCTTTCTTTATCCTGGAAACTTGCCTTCCTTTCACTATCCCACACTCTATCCTTCTCAAGTTATCAGCCATTACTGCTGCCTGCCTTGGTCTCCAACATGGGTACTTATTGCATTGAGTTTTCAAATTCTTCGAGAAGAATGATCCCTTGGAGAGCTTCTAATGGGTTCAACTTCTAATGCTGGTATTCACTTGTCAAAAGTACTTCGCTTAACCATTTCAAATTCAATGTAAGTTTATCCAGACTGTATTCCTGAAATTTCAATACTTCTGCCTGTATGCTTCCAAAACTAACTCAAATGCACCCAGTATTGTTATTTTTAAATTATCATAGTCCCAAGAAAACTTCTGCAACATACCCATCAGCTTGCTCTCTGTAAGCGATGTTCAGTTTTCATTGGCCAGTTCATTTGTCACACTATTTTCTCAAGTGATGTAGACAGTCCCTTCTTATCCTCAAACTTTGGTAAGGCTTGTACAAATTGAAACTGAACCTGACTGAACTTCAAGCTATGACTAGGATTCTCTCCATCGAAGTTTGCATCAGCATCCTTTTTTTAAATTGCAGCAAATTAAACTTGTATTCTTTGTCTCTCTTTCTCTTCTCTTTGTTTTCATGATTTTAATTCTAGTTTTCTCAATTCCATCTCCATTTTTTTTAAGTTCTACTTCCTTTCTTATCACAGGTTGCTTTAACTGTGACTAAATATAATGGATTCAGGTGTCTCACAACCACCTTGTATTTCTATTAAAGTTAAGTATTTTGCTAGTTCTTCAATTATCTCTACCTCCTTAGCTCTGGCAGGCAATTGCACTTTTAATTTATCTGCAAATTTCATTAACTTGGCTTCTGTGATCTCTTTTACTTTCACCACTTTCATCCATTGCAGAAAAGCTTTAGCAGCTTCTAGTGTCACCTTAATTCCAGTAGTACAAGGCCGATTGTTCATCCTTTTAACTTTACCCCTTGCCATAGCTCCACAACTAATCTTATGTTGTCTTTGATTCAAAATCCCACGGGTTTCCCCAAACTTGGTCATGACTCACTGGACTATGCATTTGAAATCAAGCCTCATTATACCTGGAGTCATGACAAATGTGAAAAAATTGAATTGAACTATCAAAAGTCACCAAGTCACCTGATTGACAGACTCGAGTTAAAAGAAAACATTTTTCAAATTTCTGTATTTACCAAGAAAACAGCAATTATAAACAGACTGCTTTTAACCAATGACAGACAAGAAGGATTAATTACTAACAAATGACTCTAAAACTTAAATTTTCTCCTTTTTAAGAAATTCCCATGCAAGTACAAACACACAAAAAAAGACAAGACACAAGTATTACAGGTGGAGAAGGCACAAACAGAAACTGAAGCACAGTTTTCACAGCAGTCTAGATCATGTGTCGATTAGATGTTTTCCTTCAGCACTCTTCTGATTCCTTTCAACTCTTTGAAGAGGACATGAGATTGTGTATAAACAAATTCTCAATCCTTCATTCACTGATTGTGGATTCAGCCTTTCAATGTCTCTGCAGGTCGTTTCTTTCCCATTTTCCTTTGAAGAAAGCAACTTTAAGAGATTGTAGTTAGCTGCTTGAAGTGTTCTTCTCAGCTCACTGAACAGAGGGAGACATTGTCCCCTTCACAGGCTACATGTTTCTGCCATATTGTGTCCAAACACAGAGCTATAGTAACTTTTCCAGCAACCAGTCAAAAAATTGTTACCATGCTGAGTATTCCTGACACACACTCTTTGAAAAACAAATGACTGCCACTGAGCAAAGCTGCCTTGGACACAGAGTAGAGGTGACTAGCTTATTCCCTTCCTCTGTGAATAAGGCAGCATTGTAGATCTACGTACAATGATTTGCAGTATTTATTATTTTTAAACAATGTCAACATCCTCTTCTAGTTTCTTGATATAAATATTATTTTCAGTTTTTAAGTCTACAGTTCAAAAGAATAGAATTGGCCTTTGCAATAGTTAGACTCATGAAATTAGGTGTGGGAAGCCTCAATCTTGTACATCAGGGCATCAATATCATCAAACTGCTATCTTTTTCGCCTCCCCTTAAAAATGTGTAAACAAAAATGTTAAGTTTTTTGTGTTAAAAGAGGAAACAAGCTTCATGTTTGAAATAACATATTTATAGTAGAGCAGATATTTTTAGACAATATATTTGTGATGCATTTCATTAAAACTTACATATTTTGAGAATAACTCCATTTATATTGCAATGTTTTTCTTAATAAATAATCTCCACCTGGTATACATTGCTGTACTTACTTTATTTCCATTTCTAATTCATCTTCAATGAAGTATAGATTCAATAACTGAAATATTTATACCAGAAATGGTTAATAAATTCAACCAAGTGGTCTCCTGTGTTACTCTGTTCCAAATTAGTACCAAGGCAATATCAGTACCAAACTTTGAACTTGTTGATTGTGCTGATTACTCCAGGAAAGTATTCAAACCAAAATTATTCATGAAATCAACAGAAGTAGACACACTATCCCTCCTTAAAATTAGAGAGTTTGTTCCATGTTACAGTGCACTTTAAATCTTAAGGAGTATTAATGAAAATATTAACTAAAATTTAATATGCTTAATTTCAAAGATACAGAAAAATCAATAAAATGTGTTAATATAAGAAATAGAAATGGACATTAGTTTGTAGACTTGCTCCCTGAGCCAATGGGTTTGGTTGCAAACATTTTGTCACCCAGCTAGGTAACATGGTCAGTGCGCCTCCAGTGAAGCATTGGTGTTCTGTCCCACTTGTTATTTATATGCCCCAGTTTACTGGGGTGTTTCGCATCACTTCTGTTTCTGCTTTTCAGTGGTTTGCATACTGCGTCCAGTTCAATGTGTTTGTTGATGGAGTTCCGTTTGGAATGCCAGGCCTCTAGGAATTCCCTGTCATGTCTCTATTTGGCTTGTGCTGTTATGAATGTGTTTTCCCAGTCAAATTTTTGCCCTTCTTTGTCTGTGTTTATTGAGACCAATGAGAATTGGTTGTGTTTCTTGGTGGCTAGTTGGTGTTTGTGTATCCTTATTGTCAGTTTACTTCTAGTTTGGCCTGCGTAATGTTTCACACAGTCCTTGCATGGTATTTTGTATACTACGTTACTTTTATTGGACATTTTAAATCTTATTTTAACAAAATGGTGAGAGAAACTGGAAGGAAACTGACAATAAGGGAACATGAACACCATGAGACAAATAACATTTCCACCACTTGCATGCAATTACGATCTCCAAGAAAAAGAGTTTAGCAATCTCTGACATTCAGTAACATTTGCCATTATAAAAATCCTTAACATCAATTTTCTGAGGATTATCAGAAGCCCCACCAGCCACGTAAATGCCATGGTTAAATTGCAAGTCAGACACTTCTGGTTTTCAGCAGTAAATGGTTCACTTCTCATCTCCACATCTGTCCAGTACCTTAGAGACACAAATAAGGAGCTTTAAGAAATGCTGTGCAGTTGCCTGGATTGGTACAACTTCAATAACAAGCCTGGCAGTTTTAAGGCGAAGCAGCCCATTTAATTGGAATCATCTACCACCTTGAATACCACCACATATTAGTGTGCACCGTCTAACTACACACTGTAGTAACCTTCCTCTACAGTGCCCTGCCCTAAATGGTGTGATTATGTCTCCTTATTATAAAGAGGAGAAACAGTCCAGAGTTAAAATCTGAAGTCCAGATGTAGGATAGAGTTAGTTAGGAGAGTAGAATCAGGCCTGAGCACTGACAAAAACAAAGAACTGCAGATGCTGGAAATCCGAAATGAGAACAGAAAATACTAGAGAAACTGGCAGCATCTATAAAAATAAAGCAAAGTCAACATCTCAGGTCCCATGACCCTTGCTGAGTTTCTCCAGCATATTCTGTTTTTGTTCAAGTATTGACAAAACCAATGCCCACAGATGGAGACTGTTTTGGAAGGCTGTTTCATGGATAGTGTCAATGAACGTACGGCAAATGTATTTCACTGGAATGAATGTCCAGGAGGTGTTCAGAATTAAATACAGGGTAAAGTTGAAAATACCTAAGCTCTCAAAGAAGTTGAGAAATTGACTGGGACTCTCAGGAGTGAAATCCCTGCTACAAAACAGACTGTAGCTGAAGCTGAAAAATCACAAGAATCAGGATAAGTAACTGCAGTAACCTTTGTGGGGGTCTATTTGGAGGACTGTGTTCCAAGCTTTAATAGTTCCTCTCCTCAAACTGAAACCTACTACAACAGAACTCACATGACAGTGGCAAGTTACAGTAAAAGTTCAGTTTTTTTTTAAATTGCATGCACTATCCTTTGCAGTTACAAGTTGCCCAATCTTTATTTAAAGAAAATCATTACCCATGAACAAAACTGTTTATTCACCCAGACACACCCCCATTAGTCTCTACACACTAATCACACACTTAATCTTTAAAGTGTTCAGACTTTTTGAGGGTATGCATGGGGGTCAAAATTTTCTTTGTGTATTCGTATTCCCATGGTGAGTGTTGCTACAGTACGAGCTATTGCTGCTAATCTGTTGCCTTTGTTGGAGAAAGTGGGACGTCTGGGACTGATGATTGTTCTGTACTCTGTGCAGCTATGGCATCACATATTTATCATCAGTTGCCTGCAGCAAAGGAACAGTTTTTTTAGTGGTCGGTACATGCTTGCTGTTGTGACTATACAGCCAGTCATTCATTTTCATCATGTATGTCTGATATTGTTCTAGTAGGAGTTCTTTCTTGATCATTCCTTTCCTTTACAGCTTCTCTATCTTTTCGTATGGATTGGACTTGAGAACAGTTCCCTTGGCATATACAGAATTGATCTGACAGTCACATCTACTTTGAGGTGCTATTCACCAGAAAGACATTCAAAACCCGGAAACGTCGTAATTTTTGGAGATTTTTCTAGATTAGTTGATGGCCTTGCATAAACACTACAACTTTCTTCCAGTATATGTACTCTTACTAGTCGAAGCTTTAGATTTCTTTCAACTGAGATGAACAGATTTTCTTAATGCCTGTTATTTAAAACTATACATTTTCCCACTGTGGCTCTCAGTTTCATTTGCCCTTTTGGGTTTAGTATTGTTACATCATCTAGCCTCAAATTTACCTTAATTGATTTAATTTCTCGGTCATCATCTTGAGCCAGACTGCACAGATCTGGCAGGCTCATGATTTTCGTGAAGCAGTGATAACTAACTGACACTGCACATTCACTTGATACTCTCCTTCTGCATTAATTCTAACGTCACAAATCTTTTATCACCAGGAGATATAATTGTGCCAAATCCTTATAGACTGCAGAGTGATTCATGAGAATTGTTGTCTGACAACTCAACTCTTCATACGTTCGCTTTTCTACTTTGGACCGAAACACTTGGGTGTGAAGTGATTCAGCTTCATACAGTTGAAGCACCACTATCCCCATGATGGACATGCTTCCTTTTCTCTGGTGTGTTTGATAATATTTACATCCCATATGCCGGCCTTGGCCTTTCTGCAAATGTTTCTTAGAAACATAGAAAATATTTCATAAGCTTTGAACACATAATGTTCATAAGTAGCAACAGTATAGTGTTCAATATTGGATCTTCAAGGCCTTCAATATTGCACCAGTCTGACTTCTCTGCTTCTCAGTGAGGTCCAGGGTGTGATACAGGGTATAGCAGTCTTTCTCCAGCACTAGTAATGGAGTTGCACTCTTAAGTATTAAGGATTTCTGTTTTTACTCTGTGGCTATCTCATAACCTTGTCCAATAAAATTGGTTAAAAAAATCCAATTCTGCCTCTTATCACCACAAGGAACAGGAACTAGAAAATTCAAAGCCATCCTGACTCGCATGTTAAAAACAGTTACAGACTGCAGTTCTGATTATTTGTTGCAGTTTCTTACAGTAGCTTACTCTCCTACAACTCTCAAAATCCTCACAATTTCAGATGATCACTTCTAACACAGTGTGCCATGTGTAGGTTTTAATAACTTCAATCCCTCAACTGAAAGCAATTATGAGACAGTTCACATGACAAGTCACAGTGTACCATGTAGAAGTGCACTTCTGCAAACAGCTTGTTAGCTAGACAAGGTGAACTTGAAATTTAATGAACTGAGTAGCAGGCCTTTCAGTATCCTTCGTCATCTTACAGTATAATCCAACATTGAAGTGCAGCTGTTTTAAACAGTGATCTGATACTCACTCCCACTGAGGGAAACAATGAGTAAGGATTCTGAGTGGGCAGTCAGTAAATAGTCGCCCAGGTAAACCATTATTATGTTTGAGTTAACAGTTTGAGCTAACTGTTGCAACCAGATGAACTAACAGTGAAAGAAGAAAGCTTGTCATGATGACTGAATACCAGAAAGCAGTCTACACCCAATGAAGCTCTTTTGAATGAAGTGCAGTCAATTTCATAATGCAAGGAATTTGGCAGCCAATTTGAATAAAAGCTCAAAAATGTGCCAATCATCGGGGATTTGTGATGTTTGAGGCAATAAAGTATCTGTGAAGCAGTTAATTAAAATAATTTTCATCGACATACTATAACTGCAATAATGAAAAGGGAAACGTATTTATACAGCACATTTCACAACCACCAGACTTTGCAAATGCTTTACGGCCAATTACTTTGAAGTGTCGTCATTGTTGGAATGTGGAAGTGACCATATGATTGGTTCTATGTTGATTGAGGGATAAATCCTGGCCAGGTCACTAGCGATAACTTCCCTGCTCCCCTTTGCAATAGTGCTATGGGTTCATTTACAACCAACTGAGAGAACAACATGGCTTTGGTTTAGACTTTTCAGGCAAAAAGCCAGCTGATTTGGACAGCACAGCTCTCTCTCTGCACTGCTCTTGAATATCAGGATTGAAGTTGTGTTCAAGTCCTGCAGTTTGGAAAATCTGACAAGTAAGATGTTTGACCCTGGAAGGTCTTGGAAGTGGTGGCTGTGTATTATTAATACCAGAGAAACATGGTGGAATGTATCCAGGAAATGGAGGCAAAGAAATTTATTAATAATTAACATGCCACGTCATTATCAAAGATTGTGAAAATGACAGTGTGGTGACATTGTCACACAATAGCTGTGAGGCAGTATGTAAAAAAATGGGCAGAAGCAGAATCAGTTTGTGTAAATTAGACGTCAGCTTTTGTGCTCCTAAGATGCTGCTTGGCCTGCTGTGTTCATCCAGCTTCACACTTTGTTATCTTGGATTCTCCAGCATCTGCAGTTCCCATTATCTCTGTGTAAATTACCAGCTGGTTAAGTACAGGTCTGCACAAGTGATTAGCACATGGAGGTAGAATACCATCCTACGAGGAATTTTCCTGTTGACTGCACAACAGCGGTGGAGGGTACCTCTGGATCTAATCCTGGTGTCTGTGTCCCTTAATAGGTACAAGAGCATTTTGTTACAGAAAAAGGAGACCAACCGACCTATCGAGTCTGTGTCAGAGATTTGTAATTTTCTTAAAAAAAAACGAACTAGTGCGTTAGAATCCAACGAACAGATTAAAAAAAAACAAACGGTGGAGGGGTCAGGAAATGCACAGCTCATTCCCCCTACCACCGGGGGAGGGAACCGATTTGTCCGGAACTAAGGTGTGGGGGCAGAGGGGGAGTGTGGTATTCCGGATGTTCAGTCGCCGGGGAGTTGGGTAGTAACAAGTGCCGGGGTTGTTATGCTGGGAGTGAAGGTACAGGGAGGTTCCCAGCTGGGGATTCCCGGACAGACATGGGCCTCTGTTCTCTGTCAGAAATGTGCGTGTTTTCAATTCCCTTTAGACTGCTGGGTTTGAAATTCTGTGGCAAGTACCTGCAAGAACTGACACCTGTAACAAATTGTCAGTCACTCCCTCCCTTTCGCACAGCGAATAAATATACAAATTAATGAATACACCGCGGGCCGATTATTTATTTATATTTTTAAAATCACTTTACGGATTTGCCCTTTTCTTACCATTGCGTGTGTTTTTATCCACTTTCCCCATTTGGTTGTTCCAATCCAGTGCAATCATTGAGTGTTTTTTTTTGTAGGCACCGTCTTCTGAAGTAGGCAATAAGAGTTTATTATTTTCCTACGGCCATTTGGGCGCGAATGTATAATTTAATGCGTTTTAATGGATTCAAAATTTTATAAATGTAAATGAATAAAATGTGTCTCACATTCCCTCGGAAAAGTAGCCTTTTGAGTTACTGCTTTAATTGGGTAATTCGAGGTAAATGTACATAATTTAAGTTAAATTTATAGGAATTAAGCCTTTCTTAAACCAGATGGAACACACTGATCAGTTTACAAAGGTGACAGCAGTAAAACTGCTGCATAAACTGTGGTCAGCATGATTTGCCTATAATTTTTACTAGTTAAAGGGAAACTTTAATATTTTATGGAGACTTTAGGTAGAAGATATTATCTATACTTACGTCCATTTCACGGAGATGAAATTTGTGCTAACGAACATGGGGGAACCTGGTCTTCACATATGCCCTTACAATTAATTTGTTTAGTCAGTAGTATGCACATCGCATTCTGATCCAAAATCTCACTGTAAGATCATGCAAATAATGTGTGAAAAAGATGATTTTTTGTCAAACAATTATGGATGTAGGATACACCTTGATTTCAAATGCATACCCCAGTGTAAAGAGATGTGCTCCACATATGTGGTGATACAGAACCTTGATAAAGCCTATTCTAAAGTTACATTATTTTGCAAATAATTAGGTCTCCCAAACTTGCAAGTTTTCTCTCACTTACAGGGATGGCCTGATGTATTACACAAATACAAAAGAGTTGAATGGTGCCACCTATTCTGGCATCCTGATAAAAGAGAAAATGGATTTAAAATTGCTTAAATTACTAGAAAACAAAAAAAATAGAAATCACATGCATGTAGGAATTGTTAGGTAATGGTCTGGGTCATGTTCACTTCTGATTTAGGTTGGATTAATTTATTTTTCTAATTGTAGCTCACTGGATTGTATTACCATTAACTGTTGGAGTAATGGTTGGTGGTTACTTTCTGTATCGAATGATTGGGAGGAAAATAGAAAGAAACAGCAGAGTGAACCGAACAATCAGCAAAGATGTTGCCAAAGTGGTTCATAGTTTTGATGTAGAAGATTTGGGTGACAAAACAGCCTTTTGCAGATGTTGGAGATCTTCAAAGGTTAGTGATTCTTTTGATATTTGAAGTGCTACTGGTAGTATGGGGAACAGACAAAAAAAAGTCATTACCTAAGGTTGTAATCTTTAGCAAGTGTCAGTAGTCTGTTGTCTCAGTTAAACTCATATTTGTCAACCGCAGAAGAATCTAAGACAAAGTATTCCAATATTGCCTAGTTCAGTCTGTAGCCGTTTACCATTGTGCAGATAAAATTGGTGTAGAGTTCTCATGTGGTGGTAGTTTCCCTACCTCTGAACTAGGAAGCCTGGACTCAAGTCCCACCTGCTCTAGAGATGGCTACTATCATCTCTGAACAGGTTGATTAGAAAATATTTCTAGATAAGGATGGAAATTCCCCCAACTCTGAGTAAAATAATGCAAGCCATTTGGGCCTTAGAAGCTTTTAATGTTTTAATATAAACTTGTGCTGATATTTCTTCTGATAACATGGGTGATTTTAATAAAATCATTATGATTCTACAGATTGTAACATGGGTGATTTTAATAAAATCATTAGGATTCTGCAGATTGCAAACTATGTTGACATTCCATATATGCAATGCAGTAGGAGCTGGCATTTGGAGCATCATATTTTAAACCTTCTTGAAATGGCTACACTTCAACTACAGCTATCTCTTTGCCTTTCAAAAGTTGTGAAAAGTGCTTTATCAGTACAAGTTATTTCCTTTCCTTTTCTTTATACTTATAATATGAAATTATAAAAAGGAGATTGGATTAGAAAATTAATTTTATAATTTCATCAATTCTTTGTGTTTTTAACTTGGGGCTAATATTTAGTTTGTTTTTTAGTTAGTTTTATTCTCCAAAATTTGGGCAGAGTATTTTGTGTGTCTGCTGATGTTTTTTTCTCTAATAGATAGTTTAGTAGTACTATGTCATTTTTACTTGAAGTGAGATTTTTATTCTTTAAAGCCTGTGTTTCACTTTGCACGTACAGAAAGCTCCATGAAACACCCTGCTGGTAAAAAAAAACGTGGTTTTGCTCGAATAAGCACAATAGATTTGAATGAGTAGGACAGAATGATACCACTGGCAGGATTGGTAGAGATACTGTGCAGGTGTGACACGTACGTGCAAACTGAGACCATTTTGGGTTGCGTCTTCGTGCAATTGTGCCTTGTCAATGAGGAGTTCAGAGCTCTCCAGTCATAGCTGGTTCCTGCCACAAGTTGTCTCAGCTTGGTCAGCAACCATTAAATGAGAATATCAGTAGGAACGTCAGTATTCCCAGTACCAGATATTTTTCAAAGATCACAACTCGTAAAATTTGGCAATGAAATAATAATATTACAGTTTTATTAAAATTCAGTGTTCACCATCTCAAAGTTTTGGCTTGCTTGAATTAATAGAATCAAAAAATGTTTGAGATACCATTGAATTAAGGTGTCAATTGAAGAGTGAATGTTAACATTTTTCGCTGGAAATGCTGCCTTATCTCAGTATTTACAGCATTTTTGGTTAATGTTTCAAATTTACGGCATTTACAGCCGAGTTGTAACTTTTGTATTATTATCTTTTATTTGGTTTTACAAAAATTGTCATTTTGCTATCTTGGGTATTTCCAAAACTCTGCTTTTGAACAGTTGTAACTTATCATTAACTTAAATGTTTGCAAACAGCCTGCACTTGTGCATTTCTAATAAAGCTATCATCAAAATACAGCATGAGATTTGAACACAAATATCATGAAGAAGGGATTATTCCACTGGCATTTGGGTCATTACAAACATTAAAGGAAATTAAGGTTAAAGAAGGAAATATTTATATGGAACTAGGCATGCAATTTAAATTGAGTTGAGGAATTCTTTGCTCCTTCCCATCAGCCTTCCTTTCCCAAAAGACACTTCTTGTCCCGAAAGAGTGCATTCAGCTGCTCAAGCTGCCTTCTCTCACTCACCATCACTGCCTGTTGCTGGAGGTCCCAGCTCAACTACTTGATTTACCCCACTCAGTGTTCTCCCTGACCATTGCCACTTGTTACTGGAGGTTCTGTTGTAGGGTTATCTTCTTTCAGTGCTGTTCTGAGGAAGGGTCACCGGACCCAAAACATTAACTCTGTTTTTCCTTCACAGACGCAGCCAGATCTGCTGAGCTTTTCCAGCAACTTTGTTCTTTCAGTGCTGTATGTGTGACTGTATAGTTCACCTTTTTAAATGGTTCATTATCTTGACTGCCTCACATTTGTGCTTTCTGTTTCTATTTCTTCATTTAAATCAACGAGGAATGAAAGACATGGACCTGAATTTCTTCACCTTTACATAATTTTGAGGTTTAGCCGTGGAGCTCTGGCATTTCACAGTTGGCTGTATGCAATTGCATCACTATGATTACAGATTGCTTCTATGTGAAGGTGAGAGTTTAAATAAAATTTCTCACTGGGTACTTCCAGATTCTGAATGCGCCTGGATCTGCTGCAATTATCTGATTCCCACAAATAGGGTGGCATCAATGACTGCATTCATGTGATCATTAGGGCACCCAGTGATAGGTCGAGCAACTTCAATGGAAAGGTCTCCTGTTATGAATATACAGCTGGACCACAATTTAAAAACTACTTTTATCTTTGTGTGTACTTTCCTGGAATCTGTCATTGATACATATATTCTACACTGTTACATTCCACTCTTATGTTTCAGGGGCAGTGACTACCCTCTAAGGTGATGCCCCCTTCTCCCTGAATGTCTGCCATAACTGTGCTCCTAAGGCATTAAAATAACAGCCATCTGTTTGATGAAAATTCTTGTCAGAAGATCATTTCCCTGGTCAAAGTACCCTTCAGTTACCTTGTCACTTGAGTGATTCTGTAATACACACCTGCAAGATTTTGTTGTATATTGTCATGTGCTATACGCTTGGTAACATTATCTGGCAAAGGCAAGTGACTCTTGAACAGGCAGAGACAGTGGTTGAAGTGGTGCTCTCCGAGGAACAGGATCAGCAAGATGTGGGAGAGATTGCAGTAGAAGATTTGTTACACATGACTAAATCTTCCTCCAGTACCTTAAAATTCAAGCATTTTTTCCCCTCAATTACTGTTAACTAGCTACAAATTTAAAATAATTCCATATCTGAATACAATTTAGACCAGGAGAAAGCTCTTCTAATGTTGCTTTACACTCTTGAACAGGATGCAAGAAATAGCTCTTTATCGAACACGCTATACCTGGATCATGTCAGATCTCCAACTACTACTTCTCAGGTGCTATTTTGAAAATATTTAGTTTGAACTAGAAACATTAACTCCGTCAAACTAACCTCTCAGGCTGCAAATTCACTGTCCCTCACATGACTATTGTGCTCAAATCAAGGCTGATCACTGAAATTGATGGATTTGAATTTCTTGAAAATTTACATAATCTTAATGTTGGATCTATTGCAAATGGGATTATGATGCTGAAATGTGATAATATTATACATGAGTGACTTACAACATTAGGTATGGCATGTCATAATTTGTTAGGACTGTTGCACTGCATCACAGAGCTCCTCACAACAAAAAAGGTGGACAACTGATTATCATCTGTCCACTCCTCTTCAGCATCAACTGCAAGACCACATTTACTCTATTAACAACACTGTGATTGTCACAGCTACCGAGACCATTAGAATGCTGCTTCAGGATTCAGAATCAGTATTCAACTACTTGGTATGTAACCTGACAGTAGTTTCTTTTCTGACTTGTTCTAATAATTTAACTGAAATCTTAAACCTAATCTAAACAGTGCTTCAACGGCTGTTTTGTGGTTTAATGTGTGGCTTGCAATCGGTGATGAAAAGTGGCTAAAGATTTTTTGCGATACAGCAGACAGCTGCACACCTTTTTAACATCAATCTTTATAGCTTATTGTTTCACTTTCAGACCATTGATCAACTAAATCTGAGCGAGCATTTTGTCTGAAATGTGACTTGTCCTTATGCTGTCAGATCAGACAGATTGTTTTTTAAAATTTTTCCAATGTAACCTATGCTGCTGTGTCAGACTCTACTACCAATGTGAATCAAATACTGGACACTACTCCGTGCTATGGTTGCCATGGTGATTTCAGATGTGGTGTGAATTTGCCACTGAAGGATTGGGAAACATTGCAGCCTAACCTAGACTTTACTGTCCTAATTATGGTGAGGCTGTTATAATTTCGGTTAACTGGGCTAAAATTGGCACCAACTTCTATCATCACGTTTTGCACAGTAAAGCCACACAATTTGAGTTGCTTCCAACGATGCTCTGCTCTTTCATAAGCAACGCTGTTGCATTCTTTGCTAATGAAATCTATAGATTGATGCTGTGTACTTAAATTTATTACATTATCACATTAAATACATTAAAATTGATCAAAAGCTGGCATTGTTCAATTAGAATTAACTCAGTGTTCGGTGTAGAAATCATCACTTCTATACAATCCCTTTAACCCTGAAAAATTAATATTTACCACGTGGACTTATTCTCTCAGAAAATTAGTATTACGGATATATATAGTTGTGTGTTTGGGCCTTGTATGTCTTCCACTTCACCTTAAACAGGTGTGTATTTCCAATCTTTATTTTGCTTCCTATACAATTATTTAAATTAATTTCCTTCTTTTTGTGCTGCTTTGCCATCTCTAATGATTTTTCAATCTGGTTAGTTGGTTGAAAATTTGCACATCTTATAGACAGTACAGGTCTCATGAAGAAAGGGCTAGATTTAAACAGATGCTAAAATACTGAAAATCTATATTGACAAGTTTGTTAAATGTCTTTGGGCAGCTGTGTAGAGCAGGGCACAATGCTGTTCCTTCACTAAGAACAGCAGAACCCATGACAATCAGTCACCAGTATTGCCGAAAATTCTGTTTAAGTTTTTCTCCTTCAGACTTTCCTTCCTTATATGGTAATGTTTCTTCATCTATTCCTTATTCATAAGCCTAGCCCTTAATAGTCGTGCATGATGGTAAAATCTAGCGGCTTTTCTTTTTGAAGAAAAGCTTGATATATAATTTCAGATTTGCTTCAGTGTTGTTGTCTTCAGCATTGGCAGCATTCTCCATTATCAATCTTGCCCCCTTCAACATTCTTTCACTACAAAATTCATTTTTAACGTTGATGGTAATGGTAGAAAAAAATCTGTTAGGAGTGACTATTTCTTTTTAAATTTTTCTGTGGTTTTCAAAATATTTAATATTTTAACTTAGTTGTGTTTTTATAAGCATTTTTCTTTTCTGCCTTTCATGCCTTTGAATACTAAACTGGTGCTCAAAAATATAAAGTGGGTCTTTGGTAAATAAATTGGTTTGGAAGACTAATTTATAATTTTTTCTTTTCCAATTGGGAAACTGGATTCTGTAGGACTGATTAGAGATAATGGGAACTGCAGATGCTGGACAATCCGAGATAACAAAGTGTGGAGCTGGATGAACACAGCAGGCCAAGCAGCATCTTAGGAGCACAATGCTGCTTGGCCTGCTGTGTTCATCCAGCTCCACACTTTGTTATCTCTGTAGGACTGATTGACTGACTGACTGACTGACTGACTGACTGACTGACTGTTCATTGATCATTATCAAATTACGATTTAATTTTCAGCTGACATTTGGACCCTGACCCCTTGAATGAATAGCATAGGGAGTATTATGACTTGAGGTATCTTGCCTCTGGAACTTGAAACAGTTTAAATAGTTTATTTGCTCACTACTTGTAAATACAGAGTTACTTTCAATACATGTTAACAATATAAATAGAAATATTATTTTAATATTGGGAACTAATTCAGTTAAATAACTTCAATTTGATCTTAGCTGCAACATGAGACTGATTTATATAAAGTAAACTTGTGTACCTTGTGATGGCATTTTGGTGGTGACTTTTTTTCTATTAGTGAGATCTAACTACACCTGCCTAGTCAGAGAGGAGTAGAGAGCACCAAGTGTTCCTGAAAAGGGGGGGTAGGTGAACAATAGGAAAAACAGATGTATCATTCTTGGAGCAGTCCCAGTAATTGATTAGAAACCACTCCTGTAAGCCTGCAACTTAGATTGTGAAGTTGGAGAGCAAATAAAACAAACAGCCTGACAAAGTGCGAGAAGATTTTAGACAAAAGGCAAACATTCTATATCTTGTATAAATGTAAAAGTACTGAGGATGCTGGAGTTCTGAAACAAAAAGACTTCAAAAAATGTTGAAGAAACTCATCTGGCCTGGCAGCATGTGGGGTCAGGAAACCAAGTTTGAATTGGCTCATGGGAATGGGAGTGTGACAGATTTTTGTTTTAATTTTGAGAAGAGGGCTTCAAATGGAACAGAAGGGAATGTCAAGATAATGTTAAAATGTGCAGGAGATTGGAAATCAAAGGTGTTTTAGAACAAAGGGCAAAGGAAGTGATAATGGTTGTGGAGAAGAGACAAAGCAGAGATCTAGATTAAGTATTGAAAGCAGAACAAAAATAGAAGTTGCTGGAAAGCTCAGCATGTCTGGCAGCGTCTGTGAAAGGGAAAAAAAAGTTAACATTTCGGGTCCGGTGACCCTTGTTTACAACATAATTAGAAATATTATTTTATCAGTTCTTAGGAAGGCTCACCGGACCTGAAACGTTAACTCTTTTTTTCCCTTCACAAATACTGACAGACCTGCTGAGCTTTTCCAGCAACTTTGTTTTTGTTCCTGATTTACAGCTTCCACAGTTCTTTTGGTTTTTATTAAAAGCAGAATTCTGGTCACTCCAACCAAGAGCAAAAAATGAAACCAAGGTGCACATGGAGAAAGGAAAAAAAAAAACAAAATGAGGTGTTCAGATTCTAATTTTTTTGATTGCTAATGTTGAGTCCAGCAGGCTATGCATGGTTTTAAGTGGAAATGAGTTGTTCCTGAAGCTTGTGTTGGGATTCATTAACACAACAGCAGGCCTGGAACAGAAATAAGAATAAAATGGCGCATTTAGTTGGCAAAGAACTGGATGATTTGGGTTATGCTTGCAGTCTGTATGTGTTTTACAAAGTACTCACCTAATCTGCATTTGGTCTAGCTACTGTTTAGGAGACTGCATTGCCAGCAATGAGTACAGCAGAATAGATTGAAGTAAGTACAAATAATTTGCTGCTTCACCTGAAAGGAATGTTTGGACCATTGGACTGAAAAGAGGAGGTAAAACGACAGCCATTGCACCTCACTCAGTTGCATGGCAAAGTGCCATGGGAGTGAATGAGTTGTTGATAGATATAAAGGAAAGACCAGGAAATGTTCCCTTCAGAATGCTGACAGAGGAAGTCATCCACAGGTTGTATTTAGCTTAGTGTTCAAAGTGGAGGATGTAATTAAGATGATCATTTGAATGTAGAAAGTTCTGACTGTAGGATAGGAACAAAGAATGTTCTACATAAGCTACACACCTTATCTGGAGGAGACCTGACAAGGAAGGGATAAATTATTCAGTGAGAGAACAAACTCAGCCATGCAAACTCAGGCAGCTCAGGCCTCTAGTCAAAGTAGGAGAACCACTGGATCGTCCTGGTGGGGGAGTTCTGAGGTAGGCGGATTAGACCTCTAGCAAAGAGGGGACAGTAAGGTCAGGAAATTGGAAATAATTGAAATGGCATGTTCAGAAGAGTCACAAATATAGGTGGAAAGATAAGAAAGATAGATAAGGAAGGAAAAAATATGGGCCTGAGGGTAGTCCTGTTTGTGGATTTTGAGAAACAGGTAAAAGTGAGCAGTTTGAGTTTGGGGTTCTATGAGGTCAGATGCTGTTGGGGGGAAGATTTCAGGCCAGTCACGTTTCTAGAAGAAATGATTTGATGTTAGTGGTGGAGTCATGGTCTGAGGGTGATAGGAAACTTTGTATTGGATTTGGCACTTGGGCTTCTCAAGTTTGAAATCTGTATCCCAGAATGGTGACATCACATTTGTCAGCAAGTTTAATAACAAAATCAGGGTTAGATGTGAGAGAGCAGAGTGCAGTGAGTTCAGAGGGATAGAGGTTAGTGTAGTTGAGTGGGGTGGAGAAATTAACGTGGCCTTGAACATGCCAGCAGCTCTTGATGAAAAGATCAAGAATGGGTAAGATGCCAGAGGGAGGAGTCCAGGTGAACAGAATATTAGGAATGTGTGAAAGTGTTGGTTGAGCCAGGAGGAGCCCCAAGAAGTAGCCACACAGTTGAAGGCAGCAAAAGAATTCAATACCATGCTGCACCCAAAATTTAATTGGTGAAGGCCCATGAGGGGATCAACCTTGATCCTTTGCTAAGCATGGATTGTTAAGCAGACAGCATGTTGAAGTATAGTGAACACACAAAGAGAAGTATTTAGAAGAAGAAATGGAGTCAGAGGAAAGGGGAGGGGAGGAAGAATCCAGAGAAGTCTTGGTCCTCCATAAGTTACTGAAATTTGTGTTCTCTAACACTTGAAAGGAAGAGGGAGGGATTTCCTGTCAAGACAGATGAGGTGAACAATAAAATGTAACTGGGGACTGGGATAGCTTTGAGATAGGGTAAGTTTGCGCTTGTGGAGTGAGTTTGATCCTGTGTGCGTGGTGACACCTAGCACTGAAATTGGAACTTGGGATGTAGAGAGAAAGCCCAAATAATATTGTACATCTTGGAGTAGATTCAAAACATGAAGGATGGAACGTTAGTTAAAATCCACATGGGGTAAATCAGAGCTGGAGATGGCCACAGCTCCTTCCTTAGTTACTATGAAAGTAAGTTTTGGTAAACATCAAAGACAAGCAGGGAAGTGGAAAGCAATGAAAGTGAAAAAGACAAAATCTTGTCATTACAGAGGAGCAGAACTTTTTTAAGCTTGGCATTCGTGAAAGAGAGGTGATAATGAATTAAAAACTAAAACAAAAGCAAAATATTGCAGATGCTGGAGATCTGAAACACAAGTGAAGTTCTGAAGAATTTCAGGTCTGGCATCTACATGGAGAAAAATAAAGTTAGTGTTTTGAGCCTAACGTAGGTCTCCATTGGAACTGAGGAGAAATTAAAACACTTATTTTTCTGTTGAGAAAGGGGGAAGGAGCAATTGCAACAGAAGGAACGATCAAGGAAAGATTAGGAGACAGGCAATTCAAAAACCAAAGATGTAATGGAGCAAAAGGCAATGGGAACGGTAATATGTTATAGAGACAAGACAAAGTGTAGATCCAGAGTGAATGTTGACAACAGAATCTCTGGTCAACTTTAAAAATAAAATTATGGAAACAAGACAGTGGGAACAAAGTAAAATAAATGGTTCACCAAAATGGAGGATAGATCTAATGATCTGAAATTCAATATTGATTCCAGAAGGATATAAAGTGTGTGAATGTGTAAAGTAAAATAGAAAATGAAGTGCTGTTACTCCATCTTGAATTGGTCTTCACTGGAACACTGGAGCAAGCCAAAAATAGAAATATGTGCAAGGTAGAGTATTGAGATGGCAAGCAACAAGAAGTTTGGAATCATGCTTGCAGAACTGTTCCACAAAGTTTTTGTTTGGTCTCCCCAGTGTAGAGCAAGCTGCATTCTGAACAGCGCATCTCGTAACTGGATTGAGAGATGTACAAATAAATCACTGTGTCTCTTGGAAAGCGTGTTTGGGACATTGGACAGTGAGAGGGGAGGAGGTAAAAGGGCAAATGTTATGTTTCCTTTGTTTGCATAAGAGAGGTTTTGTGCTTTGTGACCTGCAAATCTTCAGTAAATACTAAAATAAATTTGCAATATATTTTGTTAATTCTGTGTAGTCTTAATCTAGGGAAGGTATACTTTTCAATTCTGACTAATGATCTCTGACTGTCTTTTGCAGTTCCCTTACTGTGATGGATCTCATGAGAAACACAATTTAGAAACTAGAGATAACGTTGGACCTTTGGTCATAACAAAAATCCCTTGAGTTACTGAATACTCTGGAATCATTTCTAGCTTTTGCATGTACATTGTAGTTAGAGTTTTTGTTTAAAAGGTTGAATATGGTGCCTTTTGTGTTACAAGTTCAGCATTTTCAAATCTCATTCAAAGAACAAATTAAGAGAAAAAGCCGAAACTACTTCTGAAATGTGGAGGCTGTCTGCAGCAAAGTGTTATGAATGTAACCACTTCTGTGATAAATCACATTGGGGAAAGAAATCCGGTTAGAACTTTCTAATTATACTGTCAATTTTGTTCACTTACAAAAGAAATGAGGTTCCATGATAAACACAAGCATTGTTACGCTGGTACTTATAGGGGCTGTGTACACAAAGTTCGTAGTTCTCAATTTTTTAATGTGATTTGTTAAACATTAGCTTGGTATCTGCAAAGTGAAATATATTGAATCCTTTTTCTGGTTAAATGTAGTTGCCAAAATTTTATTTTAGATGTAGTAGTTTTGTCATTTTTTTGTTTGGTTATTAAAGAAAATCAGATTTTTCCTGCAAAAAGTGTAACTTTTTAATATCAGAACAGATACTGAGTAATAGTTATAACTGAAGCAAAACATCGCTTTTAAATTATGAAAATAAAAGAATTGTGGATGCTGGAAATCTGAAACAAACACAGTATTTACTAGAGAAACTCAGCAGGTCTGGCAGTATCTGCAGAGAAAATGCTGAATTAGCATCACTAGTCCAGTGAACCATTTTCTGGTCTGAAGAAGAATCACTGGACCTGAAGTATTAATTCTGCATTCTGTCCACAGATGCTGCCAGACTTGCTGAGTGTCTCGACCAATTTCTGCCTATTAAATTATGCTGTCCTTCAGAAATGACAGCATTCCATTTGCTTTAGCTGCATACTAACTTTTGTGATTCACGTAGTTGTACACCCAGATACATTTGTACCAGTGTTCTGTAATTTCATCCCATTTAAACATTTTTTTTATTCTTCATGCTAAAGATGGAGAAATTTACATTTTTCTACAGCAATCTCTGTTTGCCAAACTCACTACTGCAGTTCTGAAGACTGTGTTTCCATTTTAATAACATACCAGTCTGAACACCTCTTGGATACCAATTTGAGCTGCTAGATCTGGCCTTGGTCTGCTTTGACACTGTGGCATGATTGAGGACAACTTTATTTTGAGCGTGAAATTTTGCTTGAATAAGGACTATATATTGGTCACTTCTCCCAGTACCATCATTAAAGAAATTTGTACCATAGGTTGTTGGGAATGTAATTAGTTTACTTCCTTGATTTGGTTCCCTGACCACCTACACAGGTTCAGGGTAGATGGTGATTATGAGAGTTCCTTAACTTGATTTGATCTGAAGCAGAGATTGCCTGAGATCTAAATTTCTTAGTCCACAAGCCTAATCTCAACCAATGACGTCACTTGTACCTAAATTTGGTTTAACTATCCTGCTAATGTGACAGAACATACTTAGAGTGAAGTCCATGAGGGAAATTGAGAATGAATTGATCTTTAACACGTAAGTTTACGGAACGTAGCCCCTTTGTTTGGTGAAGTGAGAGAGAAACACACAGATATGGAACTTATAGGCAGAGAGATCAAAAGATCATATACATGGTTGAGTGGAGTGTCAAATAATAAGTCTCTGCAGGGGATCAAAAGTGTCAAACAGTGTGAGTAAAGTGTCAATAGCTGAACAACATGTGAAGGGATGATCTGTAAATCTAGTTAAATGAGGCAGAGAGATAATTATTAAAAAAATAAAAATAAGGTGGTGCTGGAGACAAACCAAATGACTGGAATAACATGGTAGGTTCAGGAGTCACATGCCGAGGGTCCAACCAAAGTTATAAGAATCCAGAAGTGTACAAATTAATTAAGGTAGAGTGATCATAACTATTTATGAAGGAAGATTTTACAGACACAGAACAGTGTGGTGGGGTCACATGTAGTGTGACATGAACACAAGATCACGGTTGAGACCATCTTCGCAGGTACGGAACTTGTCTATTAGTTTCTGCTCTGTAATTCTGCATTGTGTATCTCAAAGTCCGCCTTGGAGGATGCTAATCCGAAGAACAGCGGCTGAAAGTCCTTGGCCACAAAGTATTCCCTAACTGGGAGGGAACATTCCAGTCCGACAATTATTGAGCAGTGTCCATTCATCTGTTGTCATAGTGTCTGCATGGTCTTACCAACATACCACACCGCATGGCATCCTTGCCTGTAGTGAATGAAATGTACAACGTTGACTGAGTCACATGAGTATGTGTAGTGTACTTGGTGGGTGATTTTTCCCATGTGTGATGGTAGTATTCTATGTTGATGATCTGACATGTCTTGCAGAAGTTGCCATGGCAGGGTTGTGTGGTGTAGTGGTCGATGTTGTCCTGAAGGCTGGGTTGTTTGTTGCGAATGATGATCTGTTTAAGGTTTGGTAGTTTTGAAGGCAAGAAGTGGAGGTGTAAGAGTGATCTTGGTGAGATGCTCGTCATTGATGACATGTTCAAGGCTGCGAAGTACATGGTGCAGTCTCTCCACTCCAGTGAAGAAGGCTAATCTACTGGTCATGTCCTGTGTCTGTCTTTAGAGGAGGTTGCAGTTTTTTGCTGTGGTATGTCAGAACTGGCGATTGATGAGTGGAGTATGATATCCTGTCCTTGTGAGAGTGTCCTTCAGAATCTTTAGGGTTGTCTGCAGGGTATGGCTTCTTTAATATGTTTAGGGTGGAAGCTAGAGAAGTGCAGCATTGTGAGATTATCTCTGGTCTTGCGGTAGAATGAGATACAGAGGTGTCCATCCCTGATGGAAATGCATGTGTCCAAGAACTGAGACTGGTTTCTGAAGAGTAGCCCATGGTAAGCCTGTTGATGGGATGAAGCTTGTTGATATCGGTATGTAGTTGTTTTATTGATTCCTCATCATGAGTCCAAAGTAAGAAAGTGTTGTCAATGTATCTGGTGTATAGCATTGGTTGGAGGTCCTGCGCGGTAAAGAAGTCTTGTTTGAACTTGTGCATGAAAATGTTGGCATTTTGGGTGCAGATTTTTTCCCCATGGCTGTTCTGTGTGACTGGATAAAGAACTAGTAATTGAAGGTGAATATATTGTAGTCAAGGATAAAGCAGTTGAATTGGAGGATTTTTGAATAAACCTGCTGGACTATAACCTGGTGTCGTCTGATTTCGGACGTTGTCCACCCCAGTCTAACACCGGCACCTCCATATCATGTAAGCTTAGTACAAGTTATGATGATTTAAGATAGATCACATGTTGACAACATGTTCACACCACCCATGTGAGAAAATCCATGCATTGTTCTCAAAGCTATTGTTTTCTCTTTGAAGCAAAGACATGGAAACAATAATGCTCTTATCTTCTCTGGGACAATATAATGCTGATAATTCTGATACTTTCCTGCTATAATATTTTGTTTGCAAATACATTTTAAAAACGAAATTCTTTTGCCTGTTTTGAACAATTGTTTCCAAATTTATCATCCATATTTATACAAAATTGATGTGTTGAATATCCTTTTCTCAGTCTACTTTCTTTTGTAAATCTATTCAAACCACCATCTATTTCTGTAAATGCATGCAGGCAATTTGATCTCTGACTTTTATCGGTGCAGGAAGAATTATTTGAATTCACCATTCCCATTTCTCTTTGGGTGATTTTTTTTTGCAGGATCTGTGTAGGTGTTCCGTTGAGGTACAAAGGCTGGAAAACAGATGAGGAAATTAACTGCCCTGTTGTCTACCTTCATCCATCTCTGGTTGAACTGAACTTCTGCAATGCTTACACATTGTAACAAGTCAAAAGCAAATACATGATAGATATAAAAATCGATTTGTGGAATCGACAGATAAACTTCATTTTCCCCAACAGATTAATTTATGAACATTAGAACGTTTGCAATTCAAATGATCAGAGTATTTCATTCTCTGATGTTTGCTCTTTTGATTAAGAAAACTTAACTAATTGGTACCATTCAGGCCATCTTATAAAATTTAGAGCTTGCGCACATTGAAAAAGGCAGTCTTCGTAAGCTAGCCTTTGCATTGTCAGAAAACAAATACTTACAATCCTTTTCTAGCCTTAATTTGCATCCACCAGCCAGTGAATCCTCAGATGTGCCTTAGTTAGCTTCCTAGCCACTGTCTTATTCCTGTCAACATACAAATTTGATACTTTTTTTCCATTCAGCATCACAAACTGCTATGGCAAAGCAAAATCTGCCTGTGAGTCCTGCAGACATATGCAGTCTTTTCCTTTTAAGAACATTGGATTGTGACGTCTCAGTGCCTTTAGATAATTTTGCAGTCAGCCTTTTTCCAAAGTAATCTCCAGACATCTGCACTGTGTAGATCTGCGGTCACAACATGAAATTACATTTTTTTTTATCATTCATGGGACATGGGTGTGTCACAGGCTGTGCCAGCATTTAATGTCCATTTCTTATGACCTAAAAGAGCTAAATAACAAAGAACTGAGTCCACATAATCACCATGAATACAGATCACTTCTTTGCATTTCGATTTACTAATGGGATGTTCCATATCCTTTCTGGAAATCAGTAACTTCTACATATAGAAAGCATTAAAAGCAATATCAGTAAACAACCACTCTAAGAAATAACAGGACAAAAGGCCAAAGCTTTGATGAAATGTAGATGTTAAGAAGCATCTTAGAGTAAAGCAGAGATCTTTAGGGAAGGTATTGTAGGGATTATGAGTATGGCAGCTGAAAGCTAGCTGTCAATCTTGGAGCTGCTAAAATCAGGGATGTGTAAAAGGCGAAAATTTGAATAGCTCAAAGGCTTACTTTGGAGAGCTGCAAGAGGCTACAGAGACAGAGAGCAACAAGGTCATTGATGGAGTTTTAAACAAAGATCTGGATTTGAATATTGCTGAAAAGGCATTTATTGAAGCTTTGCAGCTTGCACTCATCAGGACATTTCACAAGAAATACCAATGTAAAGGGAAATCAGCATTTATACTGTATGAAAAGAGAGTTCTGATTGGCAACTGGACTCTGGTTGGTTGAGGCATTGTAATGGACAATGCACCAGTTATACAGTAAATAACAGTTGACTGTCAAGCTTTGTTCAGATTATAAACCAGGCTGGTTGAATCTAATCAGCCCATTCCCCCTCAAGGGAAGAAGCTGAGAATGGCAGTCACCTTTTCTTTTAAAGTTGAAACCCGCAAAGAACAGGCCAAATTCCAGTGTGCAGAAGCACTCTACACTGTGAACCCAATGACAGTCCTAATCCTGACAAAACCTAGCTGTTAACTGAAAACGTTAATGTTGGTGTGTGTGTTAGGGGTGGAGGAAAGGGTGGACAAAGGCAATGGAAGGTTTGCCAGGAGAGCACAGGAACAGTCATTTATTGAAACAACAAACACATTGAGAGTTTCAACAGTAGATGAGATAAGGTGATGTCTGAGTCAAGCAACAATACAGAGGTGAGAAACAGTATTGGTGGTAAGGAAGATGTGGATGTGAGTTTGCTCGCTGAGCTGGAAGGTTGGTTTTCAGACGTTTCATCACCATCCTAGGTAACATCATCAGTGAGCCTCCGACGAAGCGCTGGTGTTATGTCCCGCTTTCTATTTATCTGGTTAGGTTTCCTTGGGTTGGTGATGTCATTTCCTGTTCTTTTTCTCAGGGGCTGGTAGATTGGCTCCAAGTCAATGTGTTTGTTGGTGGAATTCCGGTTGGAATGCCATGCTTTTAGGAATTCTCGTGCATGTCTCTGTTTGGCTTGTCCTAGGATGGATGTGTTGTCCCAATCAAAGTGGTGTCCTTCCTTATCTGTATGTAAGGATACGAGTGATAGTGGGTCATGTCGTTTTGTGGCTAGCTGATGTTCATGTATCCTGGTGGCTAGCTTCCTGCCAGTTTGTCCAATGTAGTGTTTGTCACAGCTCTTGCAAGGTATTTTGTAGATGATGTTCGTTTTGTTCGTTGTCTGTATAGGGTCTTTTAAGTTCATTAGCTGCTGTTTTAGTGTGTTGATGGGTTTGTGGGCTACCCTGATGCCAAGGGGTCCGAGTAGACTGGCAGTCATTTCGGAAATGTCTTTGATGTAGGGGAGACAGGTTATGGTTTCTGAGCCCGTTTTGTCTGTTTGTTTGGGTTTGTTGCTGAGAAATCGGCAGACTGTGTTCATAGGGTACCCATTCTTTTTGAATATGCTGTATAGGTGATTTTCCTCTGCTCTGCGTAGTTCCTCTGTGCTGCAGTGTGTGGTGGCTCGTTGGAATAATGTTCTAATGCAGCTTCGTTTGTGGGTGTTGGGATGGTTGCTCCTGTAGTTCAGTATTTGGTCCGTATTGTGTTGTTTTCCTGTAGACGCTGGTTTGAAGTTCCCCATTGGCTGTTCGCTCTACTGTGACGTCTAGGAATGGCAGTTTGTTGTTGTTTTCCTCCTCTTTTGTGAATGTTATGCCAGTAAAGGGTATTATTGATGGTCTTGAAGGTTTCCTCTAATTTGTTTTGTTTAGTGATGACAAAGGTGTCATCCACATAGCGGACCCAAAGTTTGGGTTGGATGATTGGCAGAGCTGTTTGTTCGAGTCTCTGCATTACTGCCTCTGCTAAGAACCCTGATATCGGAGATCCCATGGGTGTTCCGTTGGTTTGTCTGTAGATTTTGTTATTGAAAGTGAAGTGGGTGGTGAGGCATAGGTCCACTAGCTTGATGATGTTGTCCTTGCTGATGAGGTTGGTGGTGTCTGGTGTACGTGTCTTCTGTTCTTCTAATAGTGTCGTCAGTGTTTCTTTGGCCAGGTTGATGTTGATGGATGTGAACAGGGCTGTTACATCAAAGGAGACCATTATTTCATCCTCTTCTATCTTGGTGTCTTTGATGGTGTTCAGGAATTCTTGGGTGGAGTGAATGGAGTGGTGGGAGTCTTCTACTAGGTGTTTTAGTCTTTGGTGTAGTTCCTTGGCTAATCTGTAGGTTGGTGTTCCAGGTAGCGAGACTATGGGTCTGAGGGGGGCTCCTGGTTTGTGAATTTTTGGTAGTCCGTAGAAGCGTGGTGTGTTGGATTAGAAGCTGCATTAGAACATTATTCCAACGAGCCACCACACACTGCAGCACAAAGGCACTACGCAGAACAGAGGAAAATCACCGATACAGCGTATTCAAAAAGAATGGGTACCCTATGAACACAGTCCGCCGATTTCTCAGCAACAAACCCAAACAAACAGACAAAACGGGCTCAGAAACCATAACCACTCTCCCCAACATCAAAGACATTTCTGAAATGACTGCCAGACTACTCAGACCCCTTGGCATCAGGGTAGCCCACAAACCCACCAACACACTAAAACAGCAGCTAATGAACTTAAAAGACCCTATACAGACAACAAATAAAACGAACGTCATCTACAAAATACCTTGCAAGAACTGTGACAAACACTACATTGGACAAACTGGCAGGAAGCTAGCCACCAGGATACATGAACATCAACTAGCCACAAAACGACATGACCCACTATCACTCGTATCCTTACATACAGATAAGGAAGGACACCACTTTGATTGGGACAACACATCCACCCTAGGACAAGCCAAACAGAGACATGCACGAGAATTCCTAGAAGCATGGCATTCCAACCGGAATTCCATCAACAAACACATTGATTTGGAGCCAATCTACCATCCCCTGAGAAAAAGAACAGGAAATGACATCACCAACCCAAGGAAACCTAACCAGATAAATAGAAGGCGGGACATAACACCAGCGCTTCGTCGGAGGCTCACTGATGATGTTACCTAGAATGGTGACGAAACGTCTGAAAACCAACCTTCCAGCTCAGCGAGCAAACTCACATCCAGAACCTCAACCTGAGCTACAAATCTTCTCAAAACTCGTAAGGAAGATGTGTCAGAAATTTTCATTTCAGAGTCAAACACAATTTTGGTTGTGAGTGAGCTTATTCATTGCAATGGATGGAAATATGGTCATGGGAACTGCACACAATGACTTCAGTTGGAGACTGATTTATTTGGAGGAAATTTCAGTTTGTCTGATATCCAATAATCAGACAATGTGGCAAACGAGAGACATCCAAGAGCTGAAAGTGCTTCTGGTGAAATAGTATCAAGTCTTTTGCATGTATGTAGAATTCGTGTTTGTAGAAGATGTCATCAAGGAGGAACTAGTCTTTGAAAAACAGAAAGGATGCCAGGGACAGATTGATGAGGAATTTCAAAAACAACAGTGCAGGGGTAAGATCTATTACGAATGATTTTCTGACAGAAATTCAATAAACAATAATCAAACCAAGTTAAGGCAGTACCATGCAGCTGGAATACAACAGGGAAGCATTAGAGGAGGGTGATGTTGTAATTGGTAAAGAGCAGTCGACAGATGAAGAGGAATGCAATAACGTGTAGGTAAGTCAAGACGGATGACTGTCATTGTCATAAAATGTAATTTATGATTTAGACAATTGCAATTTTAAGACAATGGTCTGGACAAAAACTTGTTTGGAGAAATTTAACTAAAGAATTGTAGGAAGAATGGACACAGATTTGGGAAATGACAATGGGTTCAAGGTTTTTGGAGATGAAAGAAAGGTTGGAAATAGTACAATAGAGAATTTAAATGCACATATTTAGAGAGAGAAGGAGGATTGCAACTGAGTTTACAGTGAGCAAGAAGAGCTGAGATGGAGCTTGAAATCAAGGTCGCATGGTGGTACAGTGGTAGCACTACTGCCTCACAGCGCCAGAGACCTGGACTCAATTCCACCCTTGGGTGACTGTCTGTGTGGAGTTTGCACATTCTCTGTATGTATGGATTTCTACCAGTTGCTCCAGTTTCCTCCCACAGTCCAAAGATGTGCAGGTGAGGTGGATTGGCAAGGCTAAGTTGCCCATAGTGTCCAGGGATGTGCAGGCCAAGTGGATTAGCCATGGGAAATGCAGGGTTATAGGCAGAGGGTAGGGGGGATGAGTCAGGGTGGGATGCTGTTCGTAAGGTCTGTGTAGACTTGTTGGGCTGAATGGCCTGTTTCCATACTGTAGGGATTCTGGATAAGGGATAAGAAGTTATTTGGTGAGAAGCTGAGGGAGGAAAACAAAAATATTCTTCGTGAGAAACTTGGAATGAGTGGTGCAGAACAAGGATTTTAAATCAGAGGTGTGATATAGGAAAAGAGACAAAGAGGAGATGTTGCCAGAGGAGTAGAAGGTAGATGCAGGGGTGAGTTAGAGGCGCCACAATACAGGGGGTCTAGGATTTAGAAACATTTGATTTACAAACGCTTATACTTATAAATCCTTTCTCATACAAGGTGTAATTTTGAATATCTGACCTAAAAACATTTCTTGTGTTTATGAATGACTCCTTTACCTTGTCCTGTATTGTGTTCTGATGTGTACAAACCAACTTGCAGACCAACTCAAGAACATGAACTATTCACACCCAAAGACTGTCGTTTACTTGAGGCAAGTGGTGGAATGTGTTGCCAGGTGTGGACGCTTCATTCATTGAGGCATGTCTCCATTTAAGGCTAATGTCAAGATGATTGTTCACCATAGATGGCAAGGACTTTATTCACAAATGAACATATAATCTGGAAGCTAAGAAAGTGTGAAGCTAGATGAACACAGCAGGCCAAGCAGCATCTCAGGAGCACAAAAGCTGATGTTTCGGGCCTAGACTATAATCTGGAAGGTGTGTGAGGGTCAATGATATTAGTAAACTTGAGTTGGAAAATGGATAGAACCATGTATAGCGTTGGGTTTGATTTGTATATCTGTTGTTATGAGGGAGAAAATAGAATTAGTTTCATTTTAAACTTTGAGTTCTGAGTGTGGTTATAGGGGTTGCTTATGTGTATTTAAACGTATCATTAATAAAGATAGAAGTGAATAGTTCAGTGCTTAGAAAATAAAAGTAGAGGGAGACAACAAATTGAGTTATTGCTAAACAGCAGGGAGTCCTGTGACAGAAGGAGACAGAGGCAGAAATAACTCAGTGTGGAGCTGGAGGAACACAGCAGGCCAGCCAGCACCAGAGGAGCCGGTAAGCTGACGTTTCGGGTCAGCATACTTCTTCAGAAAAGTTCCACATTGTGTTATCTCTGACTTTAGCATCAGCAGTTCTTAATATCTCAGAGACAGAAATAGTTTGGATGGCTCTTTAGAAAGAAACAGAAAGCCAGTTTATGTATGGGTTTCTTTCAGAGAGAGTAGACATTTGGAAATAAGAGTTGTAGTATCGCTGCAGATCCTACGAGAGCTGTAGTACACTTTGCTAGTCTCCAAAGCAGTCAGGACTGAAGAAGAGAAGTCCTGAGTTGCTTATAAATTTGTAAGAGAAAAGTTCCAGAAACAGGTGGCCTTAAAGTATCAGAAAGGCTGTTGAATGCACGAGTTTTAAGGAAACCAGTTGAGATGTAAGGGATCTGTGTAAGCAATTTAAGGGTTTCGTGAAGAGACATTAAATAATGAAGGCAGGATTGAATAAGTGCGGTGTTTGCGAGAAAGGAACCAAGTTCACTTTAAAATGTGAACAGGGTGACTCTTCGTTAAGGTTTGTCTATCTGTAACGTTGTTGAAGGTAAATTCCTTTATTCTTGATATTTGTATTAAGGCTATTGCACATAATCTATATTGTATAAAATAGTTTCTTTCCTTTTGTGCATCATACATTAATATTATTTTGTTAAAAGGTATTGTGGTAGGCTCTTGTGAATATGTTCAATGACAGACCACCATGTTAACCAAACTGCAATGATAAAACATATGGTCTATCAATCCACATTTCACTTTGGGATCTGACTTGTCCAGTACTACTGTCATCTGGGATCATAACAAGAGATGTGAGGGGTGACAATGATAGCCGATCATTGGCAGAACCAATAGAGCACTGCTGGAATCATGACAGTAATAGGAAGGATAGTGGTGAGATGACACTGGTAGCCAAACATATTAGAAAGGACTGTGGAAGAATGTGTTGGAGCAATTGAAGTAGCTGTTTCTTAGATGGCAGCACCAAGTCTCAGTGGGCCTTTCAAGGGGAAGCTTTAGAATTATTTAAGGGAGTCAAATCTCGAATGGTGACAGAAGCACAGAAAAATGATGGATGCTGAAAAATTGACATTTGTTAAGGAAAATATCCAAGAGGGAACAAAAGAAAGGTCACAAAGGCTGAGATAAAGAAACAAAAAGAGAAAGGCAAAAATAGAAGCATTTCCTTGCTATACGTGCAAAAACAGATATTACTGGTACCAAGGCTTCCACATAAAGACATGGAGATACCTGTGGATAGATGCCTCAGGAA